>NC_069711.1:32859596-33049596 GCF_027358585.1 Pangasianodon hypophthalmus | reverse complement strand
AGAGGGGGGGGGGGGGGGTGAATGAGGATAATGATATCTCTGTACATTCAGCATTATTACAGTGAACTCTGCTATAAAGAGGAAATCGATGTGTGAGTAAAGGCCGTATTAATGACGCCATTCACTCTTTCTCTGTGTACGCTGTGGAAACGACACTGACTAATCCCTGATGCTGTGATGGTCTCTCTCATTTCCTCTCACTTTAAATAAGACTGTTATTTATAACTATAACTACGGTGTACGCAATCGTTATCTGGATGTTAAGGCTCGATAATACTTGCTTTTAACTATGCGTACATATACACAAAATGGCTGCTACACTTATTCCGTGTTCATTTGGACCATCACTTATGCACATCCTCATAAATTAATGTCATGCGTCTGTGTGGTGTAATACCAAAGTAAATAGTGGGGGCAGTATAAGCTTTGTGTCTCAAATGACACACTTATGTACTATTCTAGACAGTTCCTGAGTACTAACACTAACTGGTTTTCCCATTACAGTTAGTGGTTGAATTTTAAAAACCTCTATTGTAGCCTTTAAATGTCACAAAAGCTCTGTTTTGCCGACCAGTCTCCTGGATTTTCTAGATTAGTAAATACTTTTGAATGTAAGGTCACAGTTTTCATTCTAAGACACAGATCATGACGACAATCACAATGACGGTGCAAAGTTTTCAAGAAAAAGATTAGTGCTCATTAGTGTGTTTAATGTCTCTGTGCATGAAATCAGTAAACATTACAATTTGACGTGGTAACCAGATGTACAGGGAGGTTTTGTCTCTGATGTGCCAGCTAGTGAATGTCACTTTTAATCCTCCAGCTGTGCATAAGATCCTCAGGTGAGTGTGTGAATAAAGCCACTCGAGTGGCTGCTGCTTCTTGTGTAACGTTGTGTATTTCAAGTTTATGATTTTCTAGTAAAACTGCTTGCTGTGTTTAAAAAAATGTAATTAAATTTTATTCATTAAAAATATTTCCATTAAAGCTGATTAAATGGATGTTGCTTGAAGTTTCAGAATATTTCTGAAACTTATAAAAGGCAAAAAAGTTCCACATTTAAATGTTTAAGATCCCATATTTTACTTTTAGTCACTTAACGTACGTCTGGTGAAGCTCAAATCTTTGGCGTCTTTTCATGTGCGCTTGATCAGTTTTCATGCCTTTTCAAAGATATGAACAAACACGTTTCACTTTTATCCATTCCACCAGTTCTGACAGATTCATCTTGGTTTTATTTGCTGAGGAGAATGCTGGTACATTCTCGTCATATATATGTATATATTTTAAGTAGAAAGGTGAAGTATTGTTTAGTTACGTTTTAATTTTTGTCACTAACAATCTATTTTTCATCTTAGTTTTCACCAACAAAATAATGAACAGTGCTCTCTGTCTCATATCGGTTTGAAAATTCAATCTAATTAATATTCAAATGCATTCAAATACATTTAAATAATCAAAATTCTCATGCAATTTTACGGATTCGGATGGTACTACTCTATTATTTGGCACCACTGACTTTTTTTCTTATTTAAAAAAACATTTATGATGATGCTTTGGGCATTTTTTGAGAATTGTTTCCAAGAGAATCACAATATATTAAAGATTTTCCCCAATCTAAGTCTCCTTTCTTTTTCTCCAGAGATGTCCATCATTTTTTCTTTTTCATGTTAGCAGCTGTGTTTTGGAGCCCTGAGGCTGGGCGTGAAGCTCCCCATGTGGGCTGTGTGTGCGCGTGCGTCTGTGTGTGTCTGTGTGTGTGTATGTGTGTGTGTGAGACGTGTACAGGGTCGTAGATGTTTTGCTTGAGTTTTGCGAGCCCCGCCCTGGCGCTCGGCCAACGGGCCCCTCATGAGTCTCGCTAATCATTACGTCAGCTTGTGTGATTGCGCAATTGGGTGGAGGGGGATACCGTGTGTGTGTGTGTGGGTGTGTGCGTGTGTGTGTGTGTGTGTGTGCGTGTGTGCATGGACGGACATCTGGTTTGCACTTGCTTTATCCTCACCGTTGCTCATGTGGTGTTTAAAAGCTTGTTGTTTGTTTGTACACAATAATTTGGAGAGCCATTGTTGGAGCAGTGGATGTCATTTTCTTTGCTCTGTGTAGTTGTGACCTTTGAACTCATGCGTGTGTGTTTGTGTGTGTTTTGTTTGTTCAGATATAGAGGTTCCAGATGTCTAAATATCATCTTCTCCGTCTGCCTTCTCTGTCTGAAAAATTGAGGCAGGTTTAATGGAGCTGAAGCGTCTGATTGTCTAGTGACCTTTCAGCAATATGTCACAGTACATAAAACTAGCAGATAAGCTTTGTGTGTGTGTGTGTGTGTAATTTATATCATTGGAATATTTTTTAATAAATTCAGACGTCAGAATGTTAGTACTAGTATTAATGTTAGAACAGCTTCTGACTGGTACAAAGCGCTGACACTGGAGACTCCTTCCATAAATGTAAATAAACATCTCCTTACAGAAAACTTTAACATATCAATGACTTTCCTTTATGTGGTTACTATAGAACGACAACCTGTTAGAACAGGCACAGTAACACAAACTGTGATTTGCAGCTGCACTACTGTCAGAGCTGCAGTTACAGAAAATTAATCAACACCTCCTGGCCAATCAGAATGCAGAATCCAGCAGCGTTGTGTGACATAATTGGGATTCATCACTAAGCAGTGTGATATGATTAGCTCATAGCTGTTGTGTCATTGCTCTGGCAGGATTCAGCATGTGCTCAGTCGCACTGTACAGAGGATGGGACTTTCCATGATTTTCTTCTTCATTTCAGAAAAGTTTTGGCACCCTTTAAGTGCCTTTCAGTATTTCATACTATATATAACATGGAACTGGTTTCAGACATATTTGTGTAATGTAGCTCTGTATAAGATAACAGTAGTGTATAAAAAAAAACAATAGCACACACACACACATTCAGTCGTGTCCCACTGCTCACACATACACATACGCACTCACCAGCACAGCTGTATGAAGGAGTGGTTAGAGAGCAAGGGAGGGAGTGTGTTCAGTATAAAGACAACAGATTTGCAGAAGTCCACATGTTGAACCTCTGAGACAGCAAGACAGACAGAGCGAGAAGGAAGTGGGCTGTAAAATTCAGAGGAAGAAAAGTGTGTGGTGTGTGTGTGTGATATGTGGTGCTGAAGGCAGTGTGTGTGAAGAGCATCACAGCCAGAAATATGAGCCAGGCATCTGGAGCTCTGTAGCTCACTCTTATTCACACTGAGCCTCACTGACGCACGCTGCATAGGACAGGACCATGCACACCAGGGGGGGTCGCGTCTGCCGTGACGCGCCCGTGTGTGAGCCGCACCAGCAGGGCAGGAGCGTGGGTGAGATGGAGGTAGAAGGCGAGGTGGGGATGCTGGCAGGGGTAAGTGGCTCTGAACCTCTTTTAACTACAGAGATAGTACTGAAATCTACTTCACATTGTACTGTAACCTAAATAAGTTAGGAATAACACACTCCGTGCCATGCTGTTATAGGAAAAGCATCAACAATGAAGGGGAATTCCTGTTACTACCCCGAAGTTGATTGTTTTTCTGTAACAGTATGTCCTGAAGTGTGTGATTTATTTTATATTATAGCGCTTTACCAATGAGTACAAGTTTTACTGATTAAAGAATGACACATCATAGGTTTTATCTGTTCAGAGTTACATGTAATGTTCTGCTATAAACAGGCATTCCCTCACCACCACCTCATCACTTTTTTTTTCCCTCTCTCATGAAGTTAACAAGGCAAAAAAAAGAAGCTTGTTATGTTTCTGAGAAGTTGCAGCTTAACCTCTGACTGTTGCAAAGCGCTGACACTGGAGACTCCTTCCTTAAATGTTGCAGTCTTTATGTAATGGTGCGTCACGATGATGAGAAACGTGTGAATTCTGTCTGATGTCCACTACGTAGTGCTCAAGTGAGTGAGGGAGCGACGTCAGAGACTGCAATGGTTTTACTGTTCCTACTCATGCTAACTGTTGTGTTAGTTACAGCAAATCATTAACAGACGTAACACGCTATAATGACGCTATAATCACAACATAATCATGCTTTGCGGCAAACCATAGCTTTCTTTTATGCCAAAACAGCAGGGTTCATTTTCAAAAGAGTACTTTGGGCACTTGTATATATATATATATATATATATATATATATATATATATATATATATATATGTGTGTGTGTGTGTGTGTTGGGAGTATCCACTCAGTTTAGTGGACTTCAGAGAGTCAGACTTCAAACGGGCTTCGCATTTGTTTAATCACAGTACGCAGGAAGTGTCTTTAAGTGTGTGTGTGTGTGTGTGTAAAAGTGGGAAAGGGGCATGTGTAGGTTGTACAGTCCTGCTTACCTTATGACTCTCACTTTACTATGAGTTTAATTAGTTGTATGTTTTTTGTTACATTTAATGTCCATGAAACAAGTTCCTGTTTTCACGTACGTTATAGCAGCTATAAACAGTTGTCCCTTGCTGCTGCACTACTGTCAAAGCTGATGTTATAGAAAATTAATCAACTTCTTCCTCACTGAAATCAGTGGAATAAGTAACGCTATGAGAATTCTGTGTTCCTACATGTTTACTCACTAATATACATGCTGTAGAGGATAAGGACAAACAGTAGCATGTGTGTGTGTGTGTGTGTCTGCATGTGTGTGCCGTGCACAAGGAAGCTCCTTTCCCACGAGATTGTTATCTTCTCTGAAATCTAGACAGTCCTGACTCTGAGTTTAGTGTCTCATCACTGTGTATGTTGCTATGAGGTCACTACAAGGCTTTCCTTCGCTCCTATTGGACGGCACTGAGTGCTACAGGTGGTAGTAGCCAATCAGGGAGCTTGTGAGCTCATGGTGCCTGGTACAGTTAAACACAATACTCATTCAGATTTATCTGTCTTTGCGTCTCACTGTCGCACACAAACACATCCGCACACGCACACAGACACACACACACACAGTGGAAGAAGGACAGAAAAATTATTCTTAAGTGTACGTTTGTGTGCTGTGCCAAAATACTTAATTAATCTTCCAAATCTTACTCAATAAAAGTTTACAAAGTGTTCATAAGTACAGGTGTTTACAAGTAAAAAAAAAAAAAAAAAAAAAAGAAATGAAAATTAGGATGCTTCGTGAATGCTCTCACTTCCACATTCACTTTGCAGCAAGACTCAATTTGTATTCAAGGTTACAAAGGTTAGGATTAAGCTTAGGCTTAGGGGCGGGGTTTGTGGTGGAGTTAGAGTTTCTACTTTTAAGGTCTGAATTTAAACAATTTAAAGAATAAAAGGTTCCTTTTTGTGAAAATTTTTCGGATATACGTTTCGGATATATTTGTAAAGTACAAATCCCTGAAAATGACAGTTAATTGCCACAACAAATTACTGGAGAACATGTGTGTAACGGTAATCAGAGCGTGACGTTGAGTCTCTCGCTGTGAGTTGTCTGTGTACTTGTGTACTAGAGTGTGTGTGTGTGTGTGCGTGTGTTATCAGGTGAAGCCGAAGCTGATCGAGCCGCTGGACTACGAAAGCGTCCTGGTGCAGAGGAAGACTCAGATCCTCAGTGATGTCCTCCGGGACATGCTGCAGTTCCCCATCGATGACTTTCAGGTAAGGGTTGTATTGGTGTTATTGGCAAATGTATTGGCACCCTTTGGATTAATATTTTGCAATGACGTATCTATCAGACACTGATGCACATTATTTATGCACAAGTATTTCCCATTTGAATTTGAAGACATCTCCTGATTGATGAAGACATCTCATCGTCTTTAGCAGGAGACGTCTGCTGATTTTGAATACGTCCTGTAGCTAGCAGTGTTGCTTATGAAATTGTGGCACAAATTTGTCACCTGTTACAAGCATCTTTAATGAATTTCATAAGTTGGCACATATGGTTTTGGTTTTACCTGCACAAACAGAAACCAAAGTTTACAGAAGAACTGTGGCAGGTTCTCCAAAAAAAAAAAAAAAAAAAAATTAACTGGTTGATTTTCTTATAAATCTGCACAACAGTGTACCTGAGAGAACGGATGCCATTTAAAAGCCAAAGGATGGTGACTCCAAATAACAATTCTTTGATTTACTTTATTACTATTTACTGCTCTTTACCATTAATTTTTATATTTAGAAAGCGTTTTGCTACATGTACCTAAAGCCGGGTTCACACTGTATGGTTTTTGGCCAGTGTAAGAATTTTGCAAATGCACGCAAAAATCACACATCGTAAAACAATTGAGATCGCGAGCTGAGCCACTGTGACCAAAAACAGCCAATGATGAAGTTCTGGTATTATGAGAAATATTTGATTAAAAATCTCAGAGTGTGAACGATGCTACGATGCTCGTCTAAAAGCCACCAGTAGGAGGACGGAATCAGACAACGGCAAACTCTCGGGAAGCTACAAAAACCGTAGCGGTGATGACGAAACTTTAAAGAAGCATGCTAACGGAAAGAAAAATGACCTTACGCTGTGCACGAGCATTCTCTGGATGACGTAAACAGAAGGTAGTAATTTTCTTGACGAATGCATTATAGCACAGTCAGTTACAGAGAATAAAATTAGATTTGATTGGATTCTCCAACAATGTGACAAGTAATAATCTTAAAAGAACGCTGACATCACACAACTGACTTGAAATAATTATCTCATTGGAATAACACTTCAAATCCTCTGAGAAACCTGAAAGGTGGATGGAGAAAAAGAGGATTGATTACTATTGCTCTTTTTGATGCTTTTGTGTTCTCTCTGTGTGTGTGTGTGTGTGTGTGTGTGTGTGTGTGTGTGTGTGTGTGTAGATGTGCAGTGTGAAGCGCCAGGGCAGGACTCTGTACTCCACCGTCCCTGAGGGATCGGAGAAAAGCGCCAGCAGTCTGTTCGTCCAGGAGGTGAGACAAATCCAGTCTCACACTCACACCTTGAAAAAAACATCAAACATGGAGCAGAGAGAGAAAGAGGGAGAGAGAGAGAGAGAGAGAGAGAGAGATCAAGAGACAGAGAGAGAGAGAGATCGAGAGACAGAGAGAGAGAGAGAGAGAGAGAGAGACCGAGAGACAGAGAGAGAGAGAGAGAGAGAGAGAGAGAGAGAGAGTAGAGGTGAAATGAGACTGATAAGATCAGCGTGAGCAGCTGCAGGCTCGCCGGCCCAACGCCAGATGCTTCACCAGCTTTCACGAGTCCAAAAACATCTGCATGATTCTTTCACCATCTTCCTCCTTCTCCTTCTCCTCCTCCTCCTTCTTCTACAAGCGCTCTGTGGAAATGTGTTTCTTATAAATCGCCCATAAGCACTTAACAGATTATTGTACTCATTTGGAGAGCTGAGTAAACATTAAATGTTAAAATCCGTGTTTATATAGAGGTGATGTCATCCTCTGCGAGTACAGCGCAAATAAATCCAGACAGGAATGAAAATCAAACGAAGCATTTCTGCGATGAATTTGAGCAAGAAATCAAAGCTGATTAAACAAATAAAAATCACTCCAGCTCAATCACTCCAATCACTCCATCTTCATTTAAATCCCTAATTGTTTTTACAGAGAGTCTTAAAATACTGTTGGCTGCACGGAACTTCCACGTTTATTTAGCAACATTAGCTAAGCTAGCCATCTAGCTGAATGTTAGCTTATTGCCATTGTTACTTCTAATCTGTTAGCAAGCTAGCTAATGTTAGTCTCAGTATTATATCATGTAATAAAAACCAAGCACTAGTAAAGCTAACATTAAGATAACTATTATGTATTTAAAACCATTAGCCAGGTTTGGTAGTAAGTAAGCTAACAATAGGCTAAGTATTATATCATGTAAATCAGTATCTAAAGTCATTAGCAAGCTAGGTAACATTAAGCTAATTGATATATTGTGTAAACCGGTGGCCAGTAGCAAGCTCGTTACCTTTAGGATAAATAATATATTGTGTAAAACAGTAGCGAATGTTGCTACCAAGCTAGCTATCATTAGGCTAAGTAGTTTATTGTGTAAAACAATAGCTAGCTAACAAAAATGGGTCAACATTTACATCATGTCAATGTTACTACCAAGCTAGCTAACACCAGGCTAACTACTATATCATGTAACTCAGTACCTAATGTCACTAGCAAGTTAGCTACCATTAAGCTAACTATTGTATTGTGCAACCCAGTAATTGGGGTCACTAGCAAGCTAGCTAATACTAAGCTAAATATTATATTGTGTAAATCAGTAACCTGGGTCACTAACAAGCTAGCTAACATTAGGTCAGCTATTATATCATGTAAACCAGTAGCAAATATTAGACCTATATATTATGTAAACAAGTAGCAAATGGTACTAGGTACCAAGCTAGCTAACATTATATCAACTGTTATATATTGTAAACCATTAGCAAAGGTTGCTAGCAGGCTAACTAGCATTACAAGAAAAGGAACTTGGGCCTGAGGTGAATTTTTAAGTTCCACTTAAAAGAGTGCTGAATAATAATAATGAACATTTGCAGTGATTAGCCTTAGCACTGCTATTTAGCTTTACTGGCAATTACCTTTAGCAGTGATTAGCTTTAGTAATTATTTCAGAATAACATGTTTAAATGTTATGCTAATCTAATCAGAGCTGGTCATGTGGCTCTGTGTGTGTGTGTGTGTGTGTGTCTGTGTGTGAAACATCTATATAAACATTACAGTACATTTTTCCAACAGTGCATCAAGACATACAACTCAGATTGGCATGTGATTAACTACACGTATGAGGATTATTCTGGAGACTTCCGTCAGCTGCCCAAGTAAGCTCTATCTATCTATCTATCTATCACATACACACACGTTCTCTCTCTTTACTCTGTGTGATTTCTGACTCACAGTAAAGTTCCCCGGCCGGAGAAGCTGCCCACTCATGTGTTTGAGGTTGATGAAGATGCAGACAAGGATGAGGTACATCAACCATAATTTAAAAAAGAAAGCAAGTGAACATGCTGAGAAAGAAAAAAAAATAACCCAGTGCTGAAAGTGTGTGAGTGTGTGAGTGTGTGAACCAGTCCTCTAGCTGAACTTTTCTCAACCTCAGAGACCAGCACTTCCTGTTTAATGTTCATGTTCTGTAGAAAAATCCTAACAGGCCTGAATACATAAATATAGATTGTTTAAAAACGATTGTTAATAATTCATTCATGGTCATCATTTAGTAGCCTGGGCTTTTATTTTTATTTTTTTAGTTGTGAAGAGATCCATAAAAATGTAGTGCTGCTTTACATTAAGCTTCCATTAACTGAGTAATGACTGTTTATAGCTGGAAGTGAGAACAGGAGCTAGCTTGTTTAATGGACGTTCACAATATTAAATGTAACTATAAACAGATAAAAAAAACAGTGTGGTGTAAGAGGAATAAAACACTTTGGGACATGCTCTTATTGGAAAATAATCAGCTTTGGTGTGATAACAGTAACTCTGCTTCATCACACCATTCTGTTATTGCGTATTTTCCTATAACAGAACATACAGAGTGTTTTATTCCTCTTATGCAGCAGCAATTCTATACCAACAATTACAATTTTCCAATTTATTAAAGAATGACTCATGGTACTTTTTAGCCATTTATAGTTACATTTAATTTTGTGGACAATTTAGCTCCTGTTCTTGTTTACACCTCACCGGCCTGTCTTTTTTTTTTTTTTTTTTTTTTTCTCTCTCTCGTGAAGACAAAACATGAAGCTAGTCATGATACTTAAAGGTACACCTCTGTTACAAAGCACTGACACTGGAGACTCCTTCCGTAAATGT
The DNA here is from genome assembly GCF_027358585.1 of Pangasianodon hypophthalmus. Taxonomy (NCBI): domain Eukaryota; kingdom Metazoa; phylum Chordata; class Actinopteri; order Siluriformes; family Pangasiidae; genus Pangasianodon; species Pangasianodon hypophthalmus. Next base: position 33,039,837 of record NC_069711.1, on the reverse strand, counting down.
TACATTGTAACGTTGTGTTCATTTTGCTGATGGTTATTCTTATTGTTTTTATAAGCTGATATTAGTTTAAATTTCAAATTTTAATGTCTTTAGTTAGAGAAGTGGACTGTAGCTGTAATTTGTTAATGAATTTCTCCAAGGCTACTTTCAGCTGGATTTATTGAAAGCGAGATTAATCTGGTCCTTAATAATGTCGGAGATCAAGAGCGAGCCGTTACTAAACAACTGTCTTTTTTGTCCTTTCAGGATACATCGTCTCTGGGCTCTCAGAGAGGCGGCGTGTCCAAGCATGGCTGGCTTTACAAAGGCAATATGAACAGCGCCATTAGTGTCACAATGAGGGTGAGTAATCACACACACACACACACACGCACACGCACACACAAACATGTACTGTAATGACACCAGAATAACCAAAATTATGGTTTAATCATATCACAGTATTAAGCCGCCATTTAATACCACATGGCAAGGGAGGAAAATGAAAATAAAAATGTATAACGAAATATGAACAGTATTCATCACTGTAACGGCCGTGGTGTGTATTTTTACATGAAGTCCTGCTGCATTTGGGATCCGCTAAACACAGTCCAGGGGCAGACACAGGCTGTCTGAGGGGCAGACACCTGGCACCTAGAGGGCACTGCATCTCATTTTTTCACATGTAGGGGAGACTATATGACTCTTCGTCTCATTTTCTGCAGTGGAAAGACACCCATTCTAGCACTTCATCATTTTTCCCGCATGTAGCAGCACCATACAGGGGCACTTCATCATGTTTTCTTGTACATAGCGGCACCCTAAAGGGCATTTCATCATGGTTTTTCCACTTTTCATGTTTTCTCCACTGTAAGGTCATCCCAGAGAACACTTTTTGTCACCTTTTATCTACCATACTGGCACCCTATGGGACACTTCATCATGGTTTGTCTAAAGCATTGGCACCCTAAGGGGCACTTTATCACATTTTATATACAGTCTTGGCACCCTAGAGGGCACTTCATCATATTTTTGTACTGTCTTTGCACCCTAGAGGGCACTTCATCACATTTTATCTGCCACAGGAGCACCCTAGAGGGCATTCTATCATGTTTTATCTGCCACAGGGGCACCCTAGAGGGCACGTCATCACATTTTATCTGCCACAGGAGCACCCTAGAGGGCATTCTATCATGTTTTATCTCCCACAGGGGCACCCTAGAGGGCATTCTATCATGTTTTATCTGCCACAGGGGCACCCTAGAGGGCATTCTATCACATTTTATCTGCCACAGGGGCACCCTAGAGGGCATTCTATCATGTTTTATCTGCCACAGGGGCACCCTAGAGGGCACGTCATCACATTTTATCTGCCACAGGGGCACCCTAGAGGGCATTCTATCATGTTTTATCTGCCACAGGGGCACCCTAGAGGGCATTCTATCATGTTTTATCTCCCACAGGGGCACCCTAGAGGGCATTCTATCATGTTTTATCTGCCACAGGGGCACCCTAGAGGGCATTCTATCACGTTTTATCTGCCACAGGGGCACCCTAGAGGGCATTCTATCATGTTTTATCTGCCACAGGGGCACCCTAGAGGGCATTCTATCATGTTTTATCTGCCACAGGGGCACCCTAGAGGGCATTCTATCATGTTTTATCTGCCACAGGGGCACCCTAGAGGGCATTCTATCATGTTTTATCTGCCACAGGGGCACCCTAGAGGGCATTCTATCACATTTTATCTGCCACAGGGGCACCCTAGAGGGCATTCTATCACATTTTATCTGCCACAGGGGCACCCTAGAGGGCATTCTATCACGTTTTATCTGCCACAGGGGCACCCTAGAGGGCATTCTATCATGTTTTATCTGCCACAGGGGCACCCTAGAGGGCATTCTATCATGTTTTATCTGCCACAGGGGCACCCTAGAGGGCATTCTATCATGTTTTATCTGCCACAGGGGCACCCTAGAGGGCATTCTATCATGTTTTATCTGCCACAGGGGCACCCTAGAGGGCATTCTATCACATTTTATCTGCCACAAGGGCACCCTAGAGGGCATTCTATCATGTTTTATCTGCCACAGGGGCACCCTAGAGGGCATTCTATCATGTTTTATCTGCCACAGGGGCACCCTAGAGGGCATTCTATCATGTTTTATCTGCCACAGGGGCACCCTAGAGGGCATTCTATCACATTTTATCTGCCACAGGGGCACCCTAGAGGGCATTCTATCATGTTTTATCTGCCACAGGGGCACCCTAGAGGGCATTCTATCATGTTTTATCTGCCACAGGGGCACCCTAGAGGGCATTCTATCATGTTTTATCTGCCACAGGGGCACCCTAGAGGGCACTTTCACTGTTTATTTGACCATAAGGGGAACCGGAAGGGAAATCCTCATTCCCGAGTCCACCAGTGTCTCACTTGACCCTGTCATGAAGCCAGGTCTATCTGACTTCCTGTTCTTAGTTTATTTTCCCACGCTCTCTAAACGTTATATTTAGACATGAATTTTTGTGTCTTTTTGTGTAACACATTTTAATCATTCTTTGTTTGTCCCCATTTGTCTTTTCTCCAGTCTTTTAAGAGGAGATATTTCCAGCTGGCGCAGCAGGGGGACGGATCCTACAATCTGAACTTCTATAAGGATGAGAAAATCTCCAAAGAGCCCAAAGGGACAATCTTTCTCGACTCCTGCATGGGTGTGGTCCAGGTATGAAGACCGTCATACACACATTGAGCATGTACGGATACAAACAAATTTATTTATGAATCCAAAACAAATTCATACGTTAGGACAAAAGTAATGGCACCCGATAAAAGAATAAAGAGTTAGTGTGTGTCTTTGGTAGCTGATGCACTGCAATGGCTGAGCTGCATTATTGGAAGGTTTAGTGCACATCGTGCTTAGGAGAAGCTCTTTCACTGTTTAGTCACCATTTTGTCATTTCTCATTTATGGCTGATTGGCATTTTTCAACACAATTAAACATAATTTAGTTCCGTTTGACATGCGAAAATTTTACAGACAACTTTACTAAAGTAAATTGTATTTTTTTTAATTTTGTAGTGTTTTGGTATATAGTTAAATGGAAAACAGAGCACCATTGATGATGGACACATTTTCTGAATCCACTCTTTTTTAAGATTGAAAGTTAGCTATGCAATTTTTTCTGTAGCATTTTGTTGCCAGTTGGTGTTGAACAAAATTCTTTTAAGCAATGCTAGCTTTGGGAAAGTGCGGAATATCTCCTCTGAGGAAATGAAAATGCCTTTAAAGCAGAGAGCTGTCATTTTGTTTTTTTTTTTCACTTTAAGAGCAGCAGACTTTGATGCGGTTGGGTCTTTGTGTTTGCCTTCAGCACTCTTTACTTGTGTGTTTTGTTGCTGTCAGCATGACTCAGCCAAGGACAAGGAGAGGTGAAGGCTAAATGTGGACGGAGTGAAGTGCTCTCTGAGGGCGGGGCTGAAACTATGGAGCTGTTCTTTGCCTGAAATACTGAAATAAAGAAGGAAATAAATAATAATCACAGATCACATATGAATGTAAACGTGTATTTTTCAGACCAATATAAATGCCAACAGGTAATAGGTGTTAATGAATATTAACACTAGAACAAAGGAATAAAACAGAACTGTTGTGCTGTTATAGGAAGATAATCAACAGCAGGGTGGTTAATCTGTTTTCGTGTCAAGTGTCCGAATTGAATGAGCTGTTACTATAGAAACGATAATGTATTAGAACGAGCGCGTTAATATAAACCTGTGATTTGCAGCTAAATTATTGTCAGATCTGCTGTTATAGAAAATTAATCAACACCTTCTGACCAATCAGAATCCAGAATTTAACAGCTCGGTGATATAAACATGTTTAATGAATATATTTGTAGCTGTATTTATGAAGTCTTAATTTCTGGTCATTTGTGTGTGTGCCTGTGTGTGTGCGTGTGTGTGTGTGTGTGTGTGTGTAGAACAGTAAAGTGCGGCGTTTTGCCTTCGAGCTGAAGATGCAGGATAAAAGCACGTACCTGCTGGCTGCCGACAGCGAGGCTGAGATGGACGACTGGATCAACATCCTTAACAAAATCCTACACAGCTGCTTTGAGCTGGCCATGCAGGAGCCGCGGAACGGAGAGCTACACGACGGTGTGTGTGTGTGTGTGTGTGTGTGATACCATGATACACAATAAATAATTACAATATTCAGTAATATTCAGCAAAGGGCTTATAAAAGAGTAGAAATAAAACACAAGCTCTGTTTTAAGGTTTGTTTTAAAATTGAACCTTCACAAAAGAATTTGGGAAAATATTAAATGCAGTATTCATGGTGTAGCGACACACATGTTGTAGCTACACTGTCTGTTGTTGTATTTGTGTTTGTGTTTAATATGTGTGTTTTTTTTTTTCTGCTGTGTTGCAGATGATGAATTGGGAAAGTCAGATATCTCATCCGAGAACTTTCAGGACACTTTTCAGGTATCTGGTACTACTGATGCAGTGTGTGTGTGTGTGTGTGTGTGTTTGTGTGTGTGTGTTTTGTATTTATTAGATGGAAACATTTCATACATTAGGATCATTAGGATCTCATCTTACCACTAGGAATTGTCTAAAGGTTCCTAGAGGAGACTTTTTTCTTAAAAGCTGTGAGTTAATTTTCTAAATGAAATATTAATTCACGGTGTGATATTACAATAACTTTTCACATTGCTTTAAAACATGTCCCTGATTTTATACATGCTTCACATGGTATATTAATGAAATGGTTTTAAGACCAGGTGCTGAATTAAGAAAAATTATTTAGATTCTTTGCTGCTTTTGGTCAGTTTGACTAATGACATTTTCTTTTCTTTCTTTCTTTCTTTTTTTTAATAGAGTGCTCGAGACATCGAATCCAAGATGTGCAATGAAACGCGACTCAAGCTTTTCACCTTGGATCCAGACACACAGGTGAACTCAGAAGCACTGACACTGGAGACTCCTTACTGTTGTAATAGTTATAATAAAAATTATTATTGTCTGAATATTACTTTAGTGTGTGTGATGGGTGTGTGTGTGTGTTTGTCCACAGAGGCTGGATCTGTCAGGCATCGAGCCGGATGTGAAACAGTTTGAGGAGAAGTTTGGGAAGAGGGTTCTGGTCAGCTGCAATGATCTGTCCTTTAACTTACAGGGCTGTGTGACAGAGAACGAGGGCGGACCTACGACTAACGTACGACACACACTCACCATGGGGACGACACCTTTAAAATGCTCTGTGTCGTTAAATATTATACACACATCGCATTGAACTCACGTCACCCCAGCTGTGGAGTTTTGCAGATTTTTTTATGCTGTCACAGGTTAAGAAGCTGCTTTAAGCATAAAAATCGTTTGTTAATAACCAGATTTACTCTGGACGTCTCCTGGAAGCTTGTGTCTGCATCGCAGGAGCGTCCATAAGTACAGTGGGCTAGCTGTAATTACAATCCAAGCCACTAGGAGGTTCCTCATAAGAATGCAGGATTTAAAAAATAAAAAAGAAAGAAATTAAACGGTGGAAGTTTGTCGTTTTTGTCTTCGCAGGTGGAGCCGTTCTTCGTGACTCTTTCACTGTTTGACGTACAAAACAGCAGAAAGATCTCCGCCGATTTCCACGTGGATCTCAATCACCCGCTGGTGCGCGCCATGATCCCACCACACTGTTCTGTGATGAACGGACATGCGGAAGAGTCACACACTGCACACACACACACGCAACTGAACGGGCTGACAGAGGGGGCGCTGCAGTACCCCACCAAGGTGACCACATACCACTCAGTCTGTCATGACTGTCATTTCGGCTCAGTTTGCTGTATGTAGTATATATGCTATTATAGTGTTTGTGTTTATGTGTGTGTGTGTGTGTGTGTGTGTTTATCAGGGTGTGTTCTCTGTGACGTGTCCACACCCAGACATCTTCCTGGTGGCTCGGATAGAGAAAGTGCTGCAAGGGGGCATTACACATTGTGCTGAGCCATATATGAAGAGCTCCGACTCCGCTAAGGTACTAACAACACACACACACACACACACACACACACACACACACACACACCTTAAAGGAATCCTCCAGGACTTTTCATCCTCTATCCAAAGTGTCTGTAATGGATTTTCCTGTAATTAGAAAAAAAAAATCACTAATAATGGATGTGTTATTGAAATATAATAAACATGTATGCCATACTTGTATATTTGTAGTACATTTTCTTTCATTTTTAGTCACAGTTTAAAACATTAAACTGTACAGTTGTGTAATATTTCCTTTTAGAGATGGAGAGAAACATTTGGGAATTTATGAGTTACAATGTTCATGAAAGCATAAATAATAAATAACCAGAATTTCTTCCTTTCTTTTTTTCTTTCTTTTTTTTTTTTTACTGTAAAAGTTGAATAAAACTCCATAAGAACAGCTTTGGGGACTAAACTGTTTTCTGCAGCTAGAAGTAGAACATCAGATATTACACATCCAAAAGTGGATTTTTTTTTCAATCTTAGGAATGACAAATATTATAAGACTTTATGCCACAGAATCAGCGAATTCCAAGAATAACAGGAAGTAACTTGTTTCGTAGGCGTTTCACAATATTAAATGTAACTGTCAATAAATAAAAAAGTACGATGTGTCATTTTTTTATTGAAAAAAGAAAAATTGCTGTTGTAAAAGAAGGAACAAAACACTTCATGGTGTGCAGTTATAAGAAAATAATCAGCTTCTGGGTGATAACAGTAACTCTGCTTCATCACACATTGATTATTTTCCTATAAGAGCATGACACAGAGTGTTTTGTTGGTTCAGACAAAGCCTCAATGGCTTTGGTGACTCCGTTCTATAGTGCAGCGTAACGCAAGCTTGTTTTTTTAAAGAGAAAATAATGTGTCCTGTTGCTCAGGTGGCTCAGAAGGTGCTGAAGAACGCCAAAATGGCCTGCAGCAGGCTGGGACAGTACAAGATGCCTTTCGCCTGGACTGCCAGGTGAGACGGTGTTGCTTGGAGACGTGATATTTTTATAAAGATCCTTGAGCAAGGGTGATTTTTTTTATTTTACGTATTGCTGCGTGTGTGTTCGCAGGCCCGTGTTTAAAGACGCCTCAGGGACTCTGGACAAAAGCGCTCGATTCTCCGCTCTCTACAGGCAGGAAAGCAGTAAACTCTCAGACGAGGATCTTTTCAAACTGCTGGCTGATTTCAGGAAGTTAGTGATCACTTCTCAGGAGTTGAGATCTCATGTGCATCATTCTTAATGACTTTGTAATGAACGTTACTTTTCGAGCACAGCGTGTGTGTGTGTGTGTGTGTGTGTGTGTGTATCCTGTCTGTATGCAGGTCTATTTCTGCTTCTATCTTGTTGATCATCTAAATAAATCTCATTTTCTACACAGACCTGAGAAGATGGCCAAGCTTCCTGTCATTCTGGGAAACCTGGATGTAACTGTTGACAGCGTCGCTCCTGATGTGATCAGTAAGGTTTATTTTCGCCGCTTCCTGTTTCACATTTTCATGATTTTATCTGGAATGTGTTGAAAAGCATTCTCCCTGTCGTCAGATTCTAATCCTGTGTTACACGACAGTTAACTTACCTGGATGAATTAAAGAAGTGGTCCAACTTTCAGTCTGCTTATCGACACCACAAGCTTTTACCCACTAAAGCATCGATACTGCAGCAGTTCTGTATTGCGAGTGTCATGAATCTTCTGTAGAGAGGTGAAAATCCTGCATGGCCAAGCAGAGGCATGAAAGAAGGTTGCAGAGATGGTCCTCTTGGTAGTTAATACCTACAACAAAAAGGATATTGGTTTAAAAATTAATTCCTTTAAACCCATCAGGTGGGAGATTTAAAATTAAAATGAGTAAAATGTGGGTCTGAACAATCACCTGGACGTAAATACATTGGTTGAAATGTAATAAAATTGCAAAAGCAAGGACATTCAGAAGATAACTCCTAAAGCTCCTTGTGTTTTTCTTGGGTGCAAACACACTTATAACTCTGCATACACTTCACTCTAGATAGCTAAACTTGTTTGCAGTTTAGCAACACACTCCACACTTAAAGGTACAGTTTGTCATTTTTGGTGACGTGTAAAAATCATTTTTAACCTTACCTGAAAAAAATCAGTGTTTGTCATTATTTTGATGCAGTGGATCTTTTTAGCTGCTTTATTTAATGCTCTTGTGAACACTTTTCTGGCCCTGAAATGAGCCCCAGGACAGAGCTGCTCAGCTGTGAGAGTTTTACTTTCTGTGAAAGTTCTTTCAACAGAGCATGTGGGTTTGGTTTGCGTGAACGTAAACGCTGGTTGGTGTTTTCATTGCGATTGCAGTTCACCTCGCAGGCAGCAGAGGCCATTAAAAGTTACAGACTGCCGCTTTAAGCAAACAGTACTTTTGTCTGTCGTGTGTATGTGTTAAATGATAGCTGTTTGCCTCGCTATCTTAGCTGTATGTGAGTTAGTAGCGAGTACAGGTAGAGTTTATGTATGTATGCATGCATATGTGCATTACCTCTGACTCTCTCTCTCTCTCTCTCGCTCTCTCTTTCTCTGTCTCTCGATTGGTCAGATTGTGTCACTTCCTCCTACATCCCTGTGCGTCCCTATGAGGGAAATGAACGTGGGCTTCTGTTAGAGGTCGAGGAGTTCGTACCCTGCATCGCTAAGTGCTCGCAGCCCTTCACCACCTACAACAATCACCTCTACGTTTACCCCAAACACCTCAAATACGACAACCAGAAGTCCTTTGCGAAGGTAAAACACCATCTTAGTCGTTAACCCCTGGGTTCAGTGTGCTGGGTTAGAACTGGGTTACACCAACAAACACTGAGCTTTAATCCGGATTAAATCAAACCGTTAAACTTTTAAATCGGTTAGTCCCATTGCACTGAATTTTAAACTTTATTTTAAAGTCATCATAATAATTTACAATACCATTATAATCTTATTATAAGTTTCATTTATTCCATTTATTTTAAAATTTCACTTAGCGTTAATTATACTAATTTTGCATTACCAAAATGGCATCATATAATAGATGGATTATGGAAAATGGAAGAATCCCTCAAAGGAAAAGAGAAGAAAAATATTTTAATACTTTAACATTATTGTTGTTTACTTTATTAGACTGGAAGACCATCGGAATTAATCCCAGGTCAAGTTTTTAATTTCAGATCAAAGTTTTAATCCCAGGTCAAGGTTTTAATATCAGGTTTTAATTTTAGGACAGTGTTTTAATCCCAGGTTCTAAACCTCAGAGATCATTTGGTTAAGTTTTTAATCCCAGGTTTTAATTTTAGGACAGTGTTTTAATCCCAGGTTCTAAACCTCAGAGATCATTTGGTTAAGTTTTTAATCCCAGGTTTTAATTTTAGGACACTGTGTTAATCCCAGGTTAAGGATTTATTCCGGGGTCAAGGTTTTAATCCCAGTTTCTAAACCTCAGAGACCATTAGGTCAAGATTTTAACCCAATTCAAGGTTTTAATCTTAGGACAAGTTTTTAAACTCAGTTAGAGGTTTTAATCTCTGGTCAAGGTTTAATCCCACATAAAGATCTTAATCCCAAATTAATTTTTAATCCTAAATTAAAGCTGTAATCTGAGGTTCAGGTTTTTATCCTAGGTCAGGTTTTTAATCTCAGGTCGATATTTTAATTTCATGTTCTATACCTCAGGGACCATTAGGTCAACGTTTTAATCCAAGGTTAAAGATTTTAATCCCAAATCAAGATTTTAATCTTAGGACAAGGTTTTAATTCCAGGTTAAGGCTTTAATCTTTTATTTACAAATTATGTTAATTATTTATTAGAAACTCCTTGTTCTTTTTGTGGCTGAGTGAATGCTGAAGTGGCCAAAGTAGCAACCACTAGGCAGAGTGATTAGCCAGAAGTGGAGCTTCTGCAATATCGATTTCTTCTGACTTGGATATTTCACAGCGTAAGGAAATCTGACTCTGTGTGTTTCAGGCGAGGAACGTTGCAGTGTGTGTCGAGTTCAGGGATTCTGATGACGAGGATGCAAAGCCACTTAAGGTATAACCTCACACATGCACTCACCTTTATTGATTTTAAATATTTCTCTAATTCCACCTTGATTTATTTATGCTATATACTGTATAAAGGGTTTGTGTGTGTGTGTGTGTGTGTGTGTGTGTAGTGTATCTACGCTCGTCCAGGAGGTTCTCTCTTCAGCACACACGCCTATGCAGCAGTGCTGCATCACCAGCAAAACCCAGAGTTCTATGACGAGGTGAGATCCCTGCGGATTTAAAGAGCCAATTGCTGATATACAGATTTGGATTATTAAAGCTGCAGTATGTAACTTTGTATCATCATGTTAAAGCCTTAAGTGTTAATTTTAAGCACTAATTAGAAAGAAAATATCTAAAAATGAGCTTATATGGAAAAAAACAACACTAGATAAATTTGACCATATTCTTTTGAGAAATTGCCCCCCCCAAAAGGTCACATACTTCTGCTTTAATAATTGTGATATATTGCTTTCTGCATTATTAAATAATTCAGTGTAATATGATCGTGTGTGTGTGTGTGTTTTTTTAACGAATGTCATTAGATGATGATAATCTTCTCTTTTGCATTCTGTGTGTCAGATTAAGATGGAGCTTCCTACTCAGCTGCATGAGAAACATCACCTGCTCTTCACCTTCTACCACATCAGCTGTGACAGCAGCACAAAGAAGCGGGACGTGGTGGAGACGCCAGGTACACCACCACCACCTGTGCTGCTTTGGGTTTGGCTCTGAAGAATGAGAACAAATCGATTTAAAGATGTTCCTCTGTGTGTATCAGTGGGTTCTGCGTGGTTGCCTCTGCTGAAGGACGGCCGAGTGATCGTGAGTGAGCAGCACGTCTCTGTGGCGTTGAATTTACCTCCCGGATACCTGAGCAGCCACGAGGGCGTTAACAAGGTAACCACCGAGCTCGTTATGTGGAACAGGAAGTGGAGGGTTATGGATAGACGCATGCTGTCAGTTTTCTAGTCGCAGTTCATCTGCGATTTAGTCTAGTGTTGACCCAGTGTCATGATCTGATCTGATCTGATCTGCAGAAATAAAATTCTGATTTATATAAATTTCCTTACACCATGCTGCTGCTGAATGCTCGATTCTCATTGGTCAGAAGGTGGTGGTTAATTTTTTTAAGAGAAACAGGATTAAACGTGACTAAAATTGTGCCATAAGCATAAACGTGATTAAAAAAAAACATGTGTAATCATTGATATTGTGAAGTTTTCTGTAACATTTAACATTTAGGGAAGGAGTCTCCAGTGTCAGTGCTTCGTAACAGTCAGAGGTAACGCTGTAACTTTGAGTTTTCCAACATCTTCTGTAAAAAGACAAGTTTACGCTTTGAGGTTTCTCAGTAACATGACAAGCTGCATCTTTTCCTCTGTCTTATTAACGTAAAAAGAAAGTGAGTGAAAGAATTTATAGCTGCTATAACGTGAGTGAGAACAGGAACTAACTTGTTTTACAGACATTCCTCTATAAATGGTATAAAAAGTATGATGTGTTGTTGTTAAATAAATAAAAAAATATTGTTATTGACATGTTGCTGTGAGGTAAGAGGAATACACCACTTCAGGATGTGCTGTTGTAGGAAAATAATCAACGTCAGGGTGTGAACAGTAACTCTGATTCATCACAGCACCTTGTTGTTGATTATTTTCCTTTTACAGCATGACATAATTTGTTTTATTCTTTACAACATGTGACTCAGATACAGGATTAGTGTTGATTATTAATCTGGATTATTTTAAATGATACTGTAATTGTGTGCTGTTTGTACAGCAGCACTGTGGTGCGGAGGTGAAGTGGGTGGATGGAGGTCGTCCTCTCTTCCGAGTGTCCACGCACCTCGTCTCCACGGTCTACACCCAGGTAAGTCAGAAAGACATCATTATTGTCTTCTTCTTCTTTAACGTCTCAGATCATCTCAGTGTCCAGGAGTTAAACTGAGAACAGTTAATTAACCATTCAATTTATATGCTATTAGGGGGAAAAAAATCTTAGGCAATTATCCATCTAATCATCCTGTTCATATTAAATTTGTTCTAATTTGTGCTAAATCAAAATGTAAGATGTGCTAATTTGATTCTAATCACTTTGCACAGGTAAAGTTGAGAACTTTATATAGTAGCAGATAAATTAAATACTAATGTTACTTCTCAGCAGTGATCTCATGGAAATGTGATTATATGGATAATCACTGAATAAGACCTTTTTTTTTTATAATATTTTACTGAGAATATATTCTTTCTCTCCATGTGTACGATGAGTAATGTTACAGTCGGGTTGCCAGATCTTTTCAGTTTTCTCAGTTCTCCCAGTTTTGGCATTAATCTGATATCAAAATATTAGAATCCTAAAGGTTTGTTCACTCTTTCGTCCTCCAACTTGCAACCTGTTTGGTCCAAAGGTAAAAAATAAAGTGCTTGACGTCACTCACCATTTTTCTAAAAAGTTAAACTTTTTAAACATTTGACCAAACAGCTACATGTTTTTTTCAAAAGCAGTTGCATTGCTCCGTCCTTTACATGTAAAATACATGAAATGTGTGGTTCTGGAGCTGTCTATAAGCATGATTTATCTTATTAAATAGTTTCACAAAATTGTATCAGGATTATTTCGATTTATTTCCATCAGATGGTGGTGCTGGAGCTCGGCTTTGCTTGATGTTCTCAGAAACTTACGTTTTCTCCTTCTGTTTTTCTGTGTAGTGAACTTAATTGTTAGAGAGTCACTATATACATGGAACACATTATTATCATTATTATTATTATTATTATTATTATTATTATTATTCATTAATTAATTTAGAACATACTAAAGATGCTGGAGCTCCCCCTGTTTAACCTTGTGTCTGTCTCTGTGTTTAGGATCAGCACCTTCACAACTTTTTCCATCACTGCCAGAAGGTGGAGTTCGGCTCAGTCCAGGCCACAGAAGGAGATTTGGTCAAGTACCTTAAAGTGAGAAGTGTATTTTTCTTGTGATTTTCCTGTGAAGTCATCACATTCCTGTACTACAGACGCAGCACACATTGCATTTTATTAGGATGATTATAGAGCGGAGAAAATCACTGACTAGGATTTAAAAAAAAATTTCGTGAGAACATTTGCCCCATGCTTTGTCAGAGTCTCCATGCCATGGAGGGTCACGTGATGATTAAGTTCCTGCCGACCATCCTGAATCAGCTGGTGCGCGTCCTGACGACGACGAGTCACGAAGACGTGGCGGTGAACACCACCAGGTGGGAGTGAAGAACAGAAAATATATCTTATCACCTCTAAGGTCTTTAAAAATCACCATGAAACATCAGGTCTTATACTGTATATATATATATATTCACCGTATATTGCTTAATGATTTAGGAATTATCTGGTGTAGAGTCCTACTCTATTCTATCTTTTCACAGATCTATTTTGTAATAGGAAAAAAATCACAATCGCAAATCTGCTTGTAACTTCACAGTTTAGCAGTGAAAAAAGTGTGTGTATGTGTGTCATGAATATATCTGTGCTGAAAAAAATGATGTGAAACTCCACATGTCTATATGAAATAGGGGTGTATTTATTGCTTGTTAATCTGATGTATATTTTTTTAAATTATGTATATGCATTTTAAATGTAGTTTGTATTTCTGTGTCTGCAGAGTGATGGTCCACATCGTAGCCCAGTGTCACGAGGAGGGTCTTGAACACTACCTCAGATCTTATGTCAAGGTAAAAGTGTGTGCAAAATGTATTCATTACAATTTTAAAATCACTCCTGATTCAATTACATTAATCCAACATTTTATAACACACTGTACTCCAATCTCTCGTTGTATTTCTGATTGTTTAATGTGGCTGTATGTGTTTTTATCTCGTGCAGTATGTGTTTAAAACGGAAACCTGCTCAGCCGTAAACGGTAAGACGGTGCATGAGGAGCTGGCCCGAGCCATGACGGCCATCTTAAAGCCTTCAACCGATTTCCTCACCAGCAACAAACTCCTCAAGGTGCTCCGTTCATCACGCGTACACAAGCACAAGCGCTAACCTCACATTTCAACACTGTCACACGTAACCTTACTCTCATAAGTGGAGTTCGTTTCTATACTCAAGTAGCATTTTGGGAGATTAGTAATTTATGCATACTTTTTTTAAAAAAATTAAAAGTCTGTTTAATATAACTTTATTCCCTGATTTATTAACTATTTATTGACTATATTTAAAACATTCAATCAAATCCATACCAAGTTTTATTGTCATCTTCGTACAGCGACTGTCTATTACTTTCATCTCCTCTTATACGTTAATGTTACTTTAATGTTAAAAAAATTGTACGAATAAAAAAAAAAGCATGAAGTGTTTTGAATTTGTGTTAATGCATATTTATATGAATGAAGTTGTAAGCAGAGGTAGTGTCGACTAAATCTGCCCTATAACCCTACCCATAATTCCTGCTCCTAACCCTACCCCTAACCCCGCCCCATCCCTGCTCCTAACCCTACCCCTAACCCCGCCCCATCCCTGACCGTAACCTTTGGCATTTTCGAAAAAAATTTGCAAACGTGAAAAACTGTTGAAATTAAAAACAACAAACTGTAGTTAAAATCATTTCCTTTTTCTTTTAAATACTTTTCCATGTTTAAGTATATAATTATATATAATTATGACCTGCTACTTTTATTTTTAATTAAGTATTTTTAATATTTTTAAGTAATTTTTTCCCCACTCTGTTGTGAAGTTTATTTGTGAGTCAGAATTATATGTGTGTATATGTGTGTTTCAGTACTCCTGGTACTTCTTCGAGGCCTTAGTGAAGTCCATGGCCCAGCATTTAATAGAAACCGGCAAAGTCAAAGTGAGTGGAACTGTTACGCTGCTAGTTCAGTTAATCTCTAATCAATACTGTTAACGTAGATTAAAAAATTTACACTTTTTTGACTGACGCTTTTAAAGTTCACCAGTTCTCAAATTAAATACTAGCTAGCTAATTCTAGCTAATTTAAATATTGTGTTTATGTTGTTTCGATGAGGTGTTATGTTTAAGTTTAACAGTTGTTTCATCGTTGGTTGCTTAGTAACAGAAGTGACATTGATTTTTGGCTAGTTTAGAATTTCCTTACATGAGATACAATATGAATATATATAAAAGAATTATCTAGAACATAATTTCTTCTTCACATGCGGGAATTTCATGACTAAACGTACTATACTTTATATGGTCAGGATGGTTGTTGTTGTTTTTTTTTCCTTTAAATGCACTTTTTATGTTCATTGCACATTCTCGGTTTTAATTCAGTTTTGTCTCCGTGGTACAACATTGTGTAGCGTTGCATCTCATTTCCCTGTAAACAAGCGACTCCGTTTTTCAGCTGTCGAGGAACCAGCGCTTCACTGCTTCCTTCCACCACGCTGTGGAGACTCTGGTGAACATGCTGATGCCTCACATCACTCAGAAGTACAAAGACAACCTGGACGCCGCCCGCAACGCCAACCACAGCCTGGCCGTCTTCATCAAGGTGCCGAACGCAGGATGTCTGAGTTCGCTTTAGACAATTTGTTCAGTGTAAGAGGCATTAGAAATCCATTTCTCTGATCAATTTTATTTTATGTCTTTTATTAAACAGCGGTGTTTCACGTTTATGGATCGTGGCTTCGTCTTCAAGCAGATCAACAACTATGTCAACTGTTTTGTGCCTGGAGATCCTAAGGTACAGAATTAATACATATACAATATAATACGGTATAATAATAATAAAGGGATAAAACAATCCGTGTTGTGCTGTTATAGGAAAATAATCAACAACAGGATGGTGTGATGAAACAGAATTACTGTTACCATGACAACATTTTTTGTTTTTCTATTACAGCATGTCCTGTTTTGATTTATTCTTCTAATATCTCAGAAATTTGCCAACAATTACAATTTTTTATTTGTTAAAGAATGACGTCATACTTGTTTTTATCCGTTTATAGTTACATTATAGTTTAATGTCTGTGAAACAGGCCTCTCTTCCTCTCTTTTTCCTCTTTCACGAAGTTACTAAAACAAAAAGCACAGCTTGTCACTCTTGTTGCCAAAAAAATCGCAGAGTGAACTCTCATGTAAACTTAAAACTCCAGCGTTGCCTCTGACTGTTACAAAGCGCTGACACTGGAGACTCCTTCCATAAATGTTAAATGCAATGATTACACACTTATCTCCTAGGATACAAATGTTTTTTTCCAGGAAAATGGAATTTCCATGAATAATGAACAATGTGAACAATTTTCTTTCTATAATATGAGTTCGTTTTTTTCTCTGTGTCTCCTGCAGACGCTGTATGAGTTTAAGTTTGCATTTCTCAGGGTGGTGTGTAACCACGAGCACTTTGTCCCTCTCAACCTCCCCATGCCATTTGGAAAGGGAAGGATCTTGCGCTTTCAAGGTATACAGGCTTCAGGTTTTATTGCTTAACTCGAATGCTGACAGTAATCAGGTTTAGGAGGTTAAATTCGATTACACTCAAAGCCAGTTGCTTTCTGTCTGCCTCTGTACTTTTCTCTCTCGTGTTGTAAAGACATGAATTTTCATGCAACATAGTCAGAGACGGATGCAATTGCAGTTTAGAATTTTCATTAAAACCGGCAAACAGATCCAAAACGTGACGCAAACTCGTAAACAGGAACAAGCAAGATGTCAGGCAATCAACAAACGACAATTCAAGGGGAAAATGCAGAAACCAGAATAGCAAACAAATAAACAAAAGTCAGATAATTGAGAGTCATTGGGAGAGTTTGTGTATATATAGCATGAGGGTGTAATTGAGAACAGGTCTGCCTGATTAGTATTCGGGTGAACGGTGGAGTGAGGTGTTGGAGATTGTAGTCTGCATTGGCCATGTTTGTAGGCCGCAGTGTGTTCTGGGAAGTGGAGTTCCTGGTGGATTCCTGCGTTGGCATGACAGGAGTATGTAGCTGAGCCTGTGCTGGTGGCTGTGTAATGTCAGGATTTCAATTTCCTTTCCTTTCCTTGCAATAAAAATAAAAATATTGTCCTCAGTAGAGAAAAACAAGCGTTTCTTCAAAACACATTTTTTTGGTGACTTTAATGACTTAGGACTCTTAAATATGATCTTAATTAAAATCAGACACACTCTCACACTTCTCCTTGAAGACCTGCAGCTCGACTACTCCCTGACCGATGACTTCTGCAGGAATCACTTCCTGGTCGGGCTCCTGCTGCGGGAGGTGGGCGGAGCCATGCAGGAGTTTCGAGAGATCCAGCAGATCGCCATAAACGTTCTGAAGAGCCTGATGATCAAACACACGTTCGACGATCGCTACGCCTCCAAGGTTAGATCATTTTACCTCACTGACCCGACGGAACTGACGTCGAGTATAACATGATACAGCTTGACCTGTGTATGTGTGTGTGTGTGTGTGTGTGTGTGTTTTTCAGAGTCAGCAGGCTAGGCTAGCCACTCTCTACCTGCCCCTGTTTGGACTACTTCAGGAGAACGTTCACAGACTGAATGTCAGAGAGATGTGTACCAGTCAGGTGTGTTATCAGACTCTTAGTTATTATTATGGAATGTTCATGAAAGAAGTTAGTTCCTGTTATCACTTAGGTTATGTTGGCAAGAGCAAGCAGTTAGATATGAAGCTTGCAGGACAATGAAAGTCCATGTTCATGAACAGGAGAGTGTATATGGTGCTTGCCCATCTCTGCATGACTTATGTACTGTTTTCATTCATTCTTCAGTAACTGCTTTATCCTGGTCAGGGTTACAGTGGGATAAATTGCTAATTTGTTTAGATTTTGAGAAATAGAAACTCGTAAAGGAAATATTGCAGCCAGGGCCAACTGCATGAGTGTGCAGGATTTGTCAAGAGTGTCTACAGGAGCAGGCGGGACTGTGGTCAGGTTTTGTCAGACTTCCTTCAGGAGCATCTAGGATTGCTCTGATTTCCTTCAGGAGTGAGCAGGATTGGTCAGATTTCCTTAGGGAGTATGCTGGATTGGCCAAATTTCCTTCAGGAGTGAGCAGGATTGGTCAGATTTCCTTAGGGAGTATGCTGGATTGGCCAAATTTCCTTCAGGAGTGAGCAGGATTGGTCAGATTATCTTTGGGAGTCAGAAGGATTGGTCAGATTATCTTTGGGAGTGAGCAGGATTGGTCAGATTTCCTTCAAGCATGTGCAGGGCTGTTCAGATTCCTTAAAAGGTGTGTGAGTTCAGTCAGATTATCTTCTGGATTGGACAGGAATAGGAGTAAAAAACATTCCCACACACCCACATATAAAGCCACAGACTCCAGTACACACATCAGTTTTTCTTTAAAATGCATTCCTCATTACAGAGCATGAAGGAAGAGCCTCTGTCCATCATCCCCACTGCATCCTCATTTAAACTTGACAGCAGTCTTCATAAGGATGTGTTTGGGGTCATTTCAGGTACCGGTGAGTGTGTGTGTTCATTTCATTATCACTTACTGCACCACTGCTCTCTATTCTAAATTACTGACTTACTGCATTTGCAGACGTTTAGATTCCACAAAAAGGGCTTTTTAAACTACTTGTACAAAACAAAAGTGCTGTCATCAGATCTAAAGAGTAAATTAGTTAGCTGATACTAACTAGAGCTGGTAAGAGCGTCGTTATGGTTACAGTGTGTGTTGTTCATGAGAAATAAACCAGCCATGACACCATAAGACTCACTGTATCCAGCTGTTCTAAAGTGATATGATGTCTGTAGACGATGTCAATCGAATGACCTGTCGTCTCTCTGCAGCCTCGCCCCACACCTCCACTCCCAACATCAACGCCGTGCGTCACGCCGACTCCCGTGGCTCTCTGCTCAGCACCGACTCTGGAAACAGCCTTACTGAGAAGAACAATGAGAAGAGCAGCTCTGTGGATAAGGTACAACTCAGACCTCAGTTCTTCAGTCCTTTCTATATTGAGTGAATTTCTTCACAGCTGATTTACACTTCAGCCAAGATGCATCCTCATTTCATTAATTACACCTAATGATGCCACTCGTCTAAACTCTGCCCAAGCAGCAGAGGGAGAAGTTCACTCGTAGACACACCCTCATGGTCCTGCCCCTCCCCCTGGTGCCAGAAGACTCCGCCCCCAATAGCAGGGCAGCCAAACGCTTCACGATGGATTTTTCGCTTCTGTCGACCTCCAGTGTCTCTGAGAGCGACACACACATCGCCGCTAAATCCATACAAGTAGATCTTACAGAGTGTCCCCTTCTGGGGAGTGTAGCCCTGTGTGTGTGTGTGTGTGTGTGTGTGTGTTGGCTGGGCATTTGTGTTGCAGTGGTTTTTATCCCAAAATCTCTTCCTAAACTATGACGTAACGTAATGAGCTGACAGGTGGTATTAAATAGGTTTTAATTAAGTGTGTGTGTGTGTGTGTGTGTGTGTGTGTTTATTAGACCCACTCTGCAGCTGCTCTTGGGAGCTCTGTTCTGCGCTGTGACAAATTGGACCGAGAGGAAATCAAGAATCTGCTTATGTGTTTTCTGCATGTACTGAAGAGCATGTCTGAGGGTATGAACACACACACACACACACACACACACACACACACACACACACACACGCACGACCATCTGAAACCAGATTTGAAACTATCTTTAATATTAATGGAAGCAAATTAGTAAATAATATACATATCACATCACAGCTCTGTTTTATTCTGGATTCTGATTGGTCAGAAGGTGTTGATTAATTTTCTATAACAGCAGCTCTGACAGTGGTGCAGCTGCAGATCACAGGTTTATATTAATGCGCTTCTTCTAATACATTATCATTCCTATAGTAACAGCTCATTCACAGGGACTTATAACATATAACACATAAATGGATTAAGAAACATGTAATCATTAATAAGGTGAAGTTTTCTGTAAGAAAAAAGAGATTTATTTAACATTTTTGGAAGGAGTCTCCAGTGTCAGCATTTTCTAACACTGGATTTGTTGGCAAATAGCTGCATTTGATGTCCTTGTTCTGTTTTCCAGATGCATTATTCACATACTGGAACAAAGCATCTCCCTCTGAGCTCATGGACTTCTTCACTCTGATAGAGTAAGGGTGTGACACTCAGGAACCGTAATGGCTATTTGATCTGAGCAATGAAGCATCACTGAAACGTTCTTTTTCTCTTTTCTGTCACTCAGAGTGTGCCTGCATCAGTTTAGATACATGGGGAAGAGGTTTATTACCAGGTACGATCAGTATAGTCCATATAAAAGGAATACATACACACTTACAGACATTTGCATTGCTGAACAACCTTGCCCTGAATGACCCTCTCCCACTTTGTGTGTGTGTGTTTGTGTGTGTGTGTGTATTCTTGGCTGAAATGCTGGCGAGAATACAGTTAGTCAATGCTGCCTATAACCTCCTGGTGTCCCTGCACGGGGTAAGAGCTGAGTGCTGCTGAGTGGCTGAATACTAAACGCATGCTAACCCGCCATTTACCATCAAACACATTGTTTACAGCCTAGCAAACGCTGCACTGTGTGTGTGTGTGTGTGTGTGTGTGTGGTTTCTCATCATTTCATTGTGCTCAGTCTCAGTTTTTAACCCTGATGTCCTGACTCTGGCTTAACTGTGTGCTAAATCACTGGGTGAGGGGCATGTAGGGCTGAAAACACCCTTGTCAAACTCATTCATTCATTGGTTAGAAATACATTGACGAAAAAAAAAAGGTCAACAAAAACAGAGCCAGGGCTAAACAAAATGACTAGATAATTACATAAAAACCTAGTTGGTGTATTCAGAGTTTATTTTTGTTGATTTGGCCAGTCCGAATCTCTATAGGGTGTCGCAAAGGTCTCCATATACACAGGGGACCATGCTCGCCAGCACCACGTCGGTTGTGCCTTCATCAGTGGACGTTTGTGAACATCCACTTCTCGGTTGGTCTGCAACGCTTCCAGTCTTTTTGAATTTGGTAATAAGTTTGGTTACAGTGTCACATGTGATGTGCTCGCCATGTTTCCTGTTAAAGACCACTGCAACCTTGCGACAGCTTCCTGATCCAGCCATGAGAATGATTTCAATACGTTCTTCTTTTGTCAAAGGCATTCTTAAAGGCTCTCTGAAAAAAATATATAATGTAAACTAAGTACGAAATATTTTGGAAGGCATTTTGCTAAAAAGTGTTATTTTCCCCATATGTATGGAGACTTTTGGGACTCGCTGTAGAAAAGATCACATTTCTTTAGCACTACAGCTCTCTCCTTTGGCTCAGTTTAGCAGCTCACATCTACAAAAAGCCTGCAACCCAGAACACATGACATGTTGGATTCAGTTCCTTCAGTTGAGTCGATTCAGAGTCGAATTGCTTTCTCACAGACTACTCACTGTATATGTGAAAGCACCCTAAGAATCCAAATAATGGCTGCTAATTTACGTGGCCATGTTGCAGGTGATTTTCAAAGAATGGTCTGTAAATCTTGTGCATGCTACAGCGCTGCATTGCAAAGAAAAACTTTAGGGAAACATTAAAACTGAGTAATGTGGCTCCAAGCATCCTGCTATGTGTGTCACAGGTGGATTTTGCCAGATTTTGTCTTCAAAACACACTTGTCCAATCATTTATCTTCAAGCGAGTGAAACTATAGTGATTGTGTTTTGCCTTTGTGACCGAGTGGTGTGTAACGACTCCATTTAGACTTTTCATGAACTTTTCATGCCATATGATTGGACATTTCACATGATTTCTGTTTTTTATTTCTTCTAGGAACCAGGAAGGAGTGGGATTTATGAATCCAGACAGGAAATCATTGACTCTTCCTGTGTCTCGTAATAGAGCGGGGATCGTACACACACGCTTACACCAGCTCGGCAGCATGGAGAGCGCACACACCTTTAACCACAGTAAGACGCCATCTTGAAACAAACATACATATACATGCATTCTATTAGTTACTGTGTTAAATTTTCCTGAAGGTAGTCTGATTTCTATCATGAAGTTCTCAAATATTGCAAATGATATTTTTCCCCAACATCATTCCATGATTTATATAGATATACATTTTGCCAGCTGCTAACCCTTTAGTTATCTGGTATGCGACTATATAATATTAATCTTTAATTATCTATTTGTTGTTTGACTATATTACATTTTAAGCTTAGAAATGAGCTGTAAATGCAGTGCAGCGTAGTGTAAGCCAGGCTTTCTGTGGTTTCTTTCACAGCGTATGGACATGGTGATTCTGACGCGTGTTTGTTGGAGGCCAACATTTCCACTGAAGTGTGTCTGACTGTCCTGGACACTCTCAGCATCTTCATCATGGCCTTTAAGGTGCAGTCTTTACTATATAGCAGATTAGTAAGGTGCAGTCCTAACTCAAAAAGTTCAAAATCACTAGTAAATGGTTCAGTTTAACCTGGTAACACTCTAGCATTCGAGGAAATCCTGTGATACATCCTGAGATGATTCACTAGTTTACAGGTCTCACTCATGGCACATGAATAAAAAAAGTCACTATTTTGCTACACTTTGTTTCTGTAGACGCAGTTGTGTGCTGATTTGGGACACAATCCACTGATGAAGAAAGTGTTCCAGGTGCACTTGTGCTTCCTGCAGATCCCTCAATCAGAGATGGCGCTGAAGCACATCTTCACCTCACTGCGTGCCTTCGTACACAAGGTGCATTACAAAACACCTCACATGTCAGTGGTAGAGTCCTAACGCACCCCAATTCTCATTTCCTGTCTCACCTGGACTGATCTCCATCTCTCCCCCCAGTTCCCGAGTACATTTTTTGATGGCCGGGCCGACCTGTGTGCCTGGCTCTGTTATGAAATCCTAAAGTGCTGTAATTCCAAACTGAGCTCAATCCGGAGTGATGCCGCCCACCTGCTCTACTTCCTCATGAAGAGCAACTTCGAATACACAGGCAGGAAGTCCTTCGTCCGCACTCACCTACAGGCAAGACACGGGAATGCACAGGGAAAGGACTGAGAATGACGTTAAATAGCAATAGTAATAGCAATGAAAAGCAGAATAAGCCACACCCACAGGAGAAAAGTCAGGATGAAGTGTTACTAAACATTTGAAATTGCTCTTCCTCACACGGGGCACCAGAAACATAGGTGCTAAGCCTCATATACCTGTAATGTACATTATGTTTCATTTCCTGATTAAATTATCACAGTTACATTAATTAATTATTTAGTTATTCATGTTTATAGAACAGAGCCTGTGTTATTTGTGTGCCTACATGAGGCACATCAACTCCATGTAAAATGAAAATAAGTAGGTTATGTTTTAGACAAATTACATTTTAAGTGGCATTTAAGTGGCAAAATGGTAGCTGGTACCTGTCATGAGATGCTATGAGCTGTCATGACATTTCATGTCAAATGACATAATGTCATTGCATCAACACTGGTAATTATTATAACTGCCATAATGTTGCTAGTATGAGATGCATTAAACTTTAATGAGTTCTCTTTAGTTAGCTTACATTTTAGACCAGAGCGCAATCAGTGTGTTTTTAACATATGACATGTTATTAAATCTTATAACAGACAAAGTAAAATAAAAAAAAAGGATTATATCTGTTATAAAATAGTTCACTTGTGATGCTAATTTTATGTCAGCTTTAATTACCAGGGATGTAAAATGGTCATAACAAGTCATGGTCGTGTAGGTTATGTTCAATTCAATTCAATTTTATCTGGATAGCGCTTTTAACAATGGGCATTGTCATAAAGCAGCTTTACAGAAATATATAAATTCAGGGTATAAATTTTAAATGTATGAATTTATCCCTAATGAGCAAGCCAGAGGTGACATTGGCAAAGAAAAACTCCCTGAGACGACATGAGGAAAAACCTTGAGAGGAACCAGACTCAAAAGGGAACCCATCCTCATCTGGGTGACACCGGATAGTGCGATTATAAATAATTCCCTTCTATATCTGTGTACTGTATAGTCAGAAAGTGAAATTGTGTAACCACAAAAGTTCATTATAGTTTACATATGAAGTCTGTGTTGTTTACTGATGGAGACTTGAGTGCAAAACTGTTCGTGAGAATTGCAATCCTAAAGCTATCAAAGAGATTGTAGTCCTAAGCCATCATAGCAAGACCATTCATATCAATTGAAATCCAATGCCATCTTCATGGTTTCTAAGTGGTTTCATCCTCGGTAATCTCATTGCTCTTTAGGCTGTGTGTGTGCGGCCATCCTCAGCAGCAGCAAGTGATTTCCAAGTGATGAGAACTCCAAGCACAAGTAGGGCATCAGGATTGGTCAGGCAGGTCCGGAGAGCAGAAGGGGTCAGGATCACTGGCATCTCAGGAGTAGCATGTGTAGCTTGACACAGAGAGAGAGAGAGACAGAGAGAGAGAGAGATTATTAGGTATGCTAATTGACACGTAATGGTTAAGGACAATGTACTTTGCGTGCAGAGTGCAAGCAGGGACTCCGGTAAGACTAGCAGTGACAGCATAACTAAAAGGGAGAGCCAGAAGGTAACACAGACATGAGGGCGCCCTGGGACATAAAGTGGCCAGCCAATCCACCATCAACAAACATGAGTGAACGCATGAGAGTGTGGGGAGGACAGCTTCCAAACATCCCAGTTCACCACAACACTCTATGCCTGTGAACCCTCCAGATCTGCTCCTTTACCTAAGAAACACGATCCACAAAAGGCTTGACTAAACAAATATGTTCTCAGCCTCGACTTAAACACTGAGACTGTGTCTGAGCCCCGAACACTAAGTGGAAGGCTGTTCCATAACTGTGGGGCTTTGTAAGAGAAAGCTCTACCCCCTGCTGTAGCATGCACTATTCAAGGTACCAACAAATAGCCTGCACCTTTTGATCAAGTAGGCAAGGCGGACCATAAAAGACCAAAAGTTCACTCAGGTACTGAGGCGTGAGACCATTCAGTGCTTTATAGGTCAATAGTAGTATTTTATAATCAATAAGAAATTTGATTGGGAGCCAATGCAGTGTGGATAAGATAGGGGCAATGTGGTCGTATCTTCTGATTCTAGTAAGGACTCTCGCTGCCGCATTCTGGACTAACTGGAGCTTGTTTATGCTCCTACTGGAACATCCAGATAGCAAGGTATTACAATAATCCAACCTAGAGGTAACAAAAGCATAAACTAATTTTTCTGCATTGTGTAGTGACATTATGTTTCTTAGCAATATTTCTGAGATGAAAGAAGTTTATCCTAGCAATATTATCTACATGAGCTTCAAATGAAAGACTGGAGTCAATAATCACACCAAGGTCCTTTAATGCTACAAACATGATGAAACAGAAAGGCCATCCAGAGTTATTATGTAATCAGAAAGCTTACTTCCAGCTGCATGTTGTCCTAGTACAGGTACTCCTGTCCTTTCAGAATTAAGTAGAAGGAAGTCTAATGTCTAATGTCCTTTACACATTCCTCAACTTTATTAACCTGGCGTCTCTCATCTGGCTTTGCTGAAACATACAGCTGTGTGTCATCAGCTTAACAGTGGAAGCTAATACCATGTTTACGAATAATTTTACCCAGAGGTAGCAAATATAAAGAAAAGAGCAGTGGGCCTAAAACGGAAATATCAATCTTATAATGCATACTGTCATCCATTCTTACTGCATCTATACCATTTCTTTCAGGTTGTAATAGCAGTCAGTCAGTTGATAGCAGACGTCATTGGGATCGGAGGAACACGATTCCAGCAGTCTCTGTCTATTATTAACAACTGTGCCAACAGTGACAAGAATATGAAGGTGAATAAAGAGACTATAAGCCATAATTTTCAGAATTCTCTAAATTGTTTATTTTTCTGTTACACCATTTATATTATAAATATAGATGTAACAGTATTATTATTTTGATTATCCCTTACATAATAAAGATGAGTGCGAAAGTGTGTGCCCCCCCCTTTATGCAATTTATTTACAAAAATTAGAAATGTAAGAAATGTCTGTATTGCATATTTTGTATTTAAGTATTTGCTAATATATAAAATGCAGGAAATTACAAGTTATTATGTAATTTTATAACATTCAGAAAGAATTTTTGTTATTTCTAATAATGAAGGCACATCTGTGAAACCATATACATGTATATATGAAATACTTTGCTGTATAACTGTAGTATTAGTTTCAACATTTCAGAGCATTATTATTAGTATTATTATAAATCCAGTTCACTCTCTCTCTCTCTCTCTCTCTCTGTCTGTCCCTCTCCCAGCACACTGCATTCCCCTCTGACGTGAAGGACTTGACTAAGCGGATCCGGACGGTGCTGATGGCCACGGAGCAGATGAAGGAGCATGAGAAGGATCCGGAGATGCTGGTGGACCTGCAGTACAGTCTGGCCAAGTCGTACACCAGCACGCCGGAGCTGCGCAAGACCTGGCTGGACAGCATGGCCAAAATCCATGTGAAGAACGGAGATCTGTCCGAGGTCAGTGTGGACCGTACGCTACACACACACAGGACTAACTCTACTTATATCAACACTAATCTGTTAATCCAACTGCTACTTGACTACTGATAGCCATTCTGTGCATAATGACTACTTCTTATTTATTTGTTTGTTTGTTTGTTTGTTTGTTTGTTTTCCTCTGCATGCAGGCGGCGATGTGTTACGTGCACGTGGCAGCGCTGGTGGCTGAATACCTGAAGAGGAAAGGTGAGCCACAGGAGAGCGCCTTTACATCTACACACTCTAGTCATTATTATTTTTTCTGAAAATTTATTTTTTTGGAGTCTACACTTTACATATATTATTTAAAGGATATTATTATTTGGATTATTCCTTGCATAATACAGTTGAGGGCAATTTTTTTACAGACATTTTTTAAACTACTTTGACGATACATAAGATGTACATATACTGTACAACACACACACACACACACACACACACACACCTTTCACCTCATACACTCTTCCAGGTCTCTTTTCTCAGAGAAGTGTTGCTCATAAATGGATGGAACGTTGATAAGACGCAGACTATTAGGAATTGGAATGACTGGAGAGATTTTTCTAGTCATAAACTAGTGACAGTAAATCATATGAATTATATAATTACTCATTATTAAATATATGACTTTACGGCACATTCTGTAAAGCCAGTAAACTATACGTGAGGTGTTCCTGTTAATTATTTATTAAAATCTCTCTCTCTCTCTCTCTCTCTCTCTCTGTCTTTCTGTGTTTATATTAAACAGAGTAATAAATTTTATTCCACAATTATTGAATAAATTTAATAAATATGATTAGATTGTTTATTAAATTGAATTTTAATTCGAATTAATTGTATTTTTTATTTAATCACATATTAACTACTCTCAATTTTTTTTAATCATTTACCTGAACGATGGCAATAATTGTAGAAGTGACTGTAAATACATTCCTCTCTCTCTCTCTCTCTCTCTCAAAAACACACACACACACACATACACACACACACACACATTTTCTCATGTGCAAGGGTCGCCTCCAGACATCAATGTGGAATTCAGTGAATTCTACTGATAACACCTGCAATTTGCATGAGGCTGATATCAGGTCTAATACACACACACACACACACACACGCACACGCACACGATGTCATACTTATGTTGCACTTCTGAGTGTCTTCTCAGGTGCAGTTGTCTTCATATCTAATGTGTGTGCGTGTGTGTTCAATAGTCCTGTTATTAAACATGATCATAAAAACAGATAGGGGTCATGAAACCTGATATACTTTTTATAACACACTTAAGATTGCTTTGGAGATTTTCTTTTTGTCCACATCATGTGAGTGTCCTCTGATAAACTTTTATTCTGCCTTTTCATCGCAGGAATGTTCCATCAGGGCTGCTCGGCGTTCAGCATCATCACCCCCAACATCAGCGAGGAGGCGGCCATGTTGGAGGACGTGGGAATGCAGGACGTGCACTTTAATGAGGTCAGGCGTGTTCAAGACTCTGTAATGAAACCAGCTCTCTGAAGTGTTATTGCGATGAGATTAATTAACGACACGATGGTTTCATCCTCACTCACATTGTAGGAAATGTTCCCTGAGGTTTCTTATCTTATCACTGCCAGCATTAAAGGTTGTCGTTTTGTTCTTGATTACGCAGCACATAGATGTGAGCTTATCTTATCCTACAATTCACCTTTTTCCATCTGCCTTCACAGAAAGAAAGTTTGAAATATCTTCAAATCGATTCATTTTCTAGTCCACCCTGCACTTCCTGCTCGTCAAAGTGACATTTAGTTATCTGCACTGTGACGTCACGTGATCTGAAATCTGACATCACTATTATGAAACTTCAGAGGCTTCAGATTAACACTGAGCTCTAAACTAAATGAAATGTAACTCAGTTCATGTATCTTCTCCCTTTAAAGGTGCAATAGTGGACTTACTAATAATACGAATAAGCTGGAAAAATATGTAGAACGTGATAAAAAAAACGATGGTTTAAGCCGTGACCTCAGGAGAAAAGTATTACGTAGCTGAGAACACCGCTTTGGAAAACCCCTTTGTGTTACGGGCCAGAATGCATGTTTGTGTTTACATGGCCATCCTGTATAAAAAGTCATTTTATACACACTCCCTCACACCCCTTCACTCCACAGCTTGTTAACATGCTAATACCGCAGCTTAGCGCTCATAAGAGTGTATTATGAAGAAAAAAAGGACAACGACTGCACTTGTGATCGTTCTGATAAATCATTATGAGCCGGAATTTGTGTGTTTGTAGTGTTATATAGTTCGCTTGTATAGTACTTGCTATTATGCTAAGTTGCGAGTAATGCTAACTCTAGTTAGTGTGCTAACTCTAGCTGAACCACCGCTTTGTGTTCAGGGGTGGGAAAAGTGGGGAAGCGGGCTCAAAGAGTAAAAATCTTAATTCAGATCTTATTCAGCTCCATCTGCTTAACTGATAGAGACCTAATCTTGACAAATTTTGAGAAATCTTAGCTAATGCACCTTTAAAAATGCAAAATAAATTAGTTGTATTTATTTTTTATGTGAAAGGTGAATTTTAGGGATGCACACATTGGGAATTCTGGATCGACGTCAGTGTGTGTGTGTGTGTGTGTGTGTGTGTGACTTGGATGAAAGATGAAAAATCTTTTAGGTTTTTTTTCTACCCAAACCGTAAATAAAAATGTGGAATTGTTTTTATTTGATCTACTTTCTAACCGAACTTGAGATCATGTTGCAGCGACTGAAAACAGTGTGTCTAATCTCAATACCTTAAACCTTTTTACAATTACATGTCATAGTGAAATGAATATAAAAACTTGTTCAGTTCAGTTTGTAATCAGATTTCAACTGTCAAAATATCCGCCACGCTCCTGCATCTCACATCATCATCAGAACAGAGAAGAGCGCTTACACACTCGACAGGTTGTAAAGTGTTCAAAAACGACTTTAGTAACAAGAAGTTGATCCAACAGAACAGAAATGAGTGAGATGCGATACAGCATAATCAGCTCTTATTTCCGAGACGCCGATGAGGCTCGTGTTTAAACTCTGCGAGTGATTTTTACCTCAGAGAATGATGTGGATGGTGCTGATAATCAAAGTGAGAACACATTTCCTGCTATAAAATTAAAATCCTGTACAATTCAGCATGCAGTGATGTAGTTTTTTCATCAGTAGATGAGGTTATAAATGTAGAGGTAGACGCTACGCCTTTCAGTCGAATTGGAATGAAATTTTCAATTGGAATGAAAAAGTTTCTCCTTTTTTAATCTTTAACCCCATTTTGAGAAACATAGTAGCAAAAGAGAAACTTATTTCATTTCAGGAAAGTCTGTAGTTTTCACAACTGTATACAATATAGTAGAAAAACACAAAATGTCTGCATAATTTTTATACCTTTACAGAGATATTTAGTTCTGGCAAAGAAGATACAGTTAACTCCAAAACTATTTATTTTAAACAATCATTCAACCTAAATGATTGTATCCAGTAAGCAACAATATGTATACAATAACTGCAGTTGCTAAATTCTAGCACTTCCTGGACCTCAGTAACACTTCCTGCTTTTTCTTTCCTTTAAATTAATGAGCATAATCAAAATAATCGAATATCAGTTTAGATGAAATGATCGGTTATGCTGAGATCTGTTGAGAGTATTATCATGTGATTAGCTTGTGTTTTTTGTACTTTTCTCTCACTGAACAGTGCTGAAAGGTCTGGATGTTTGTGCACATTGATTTTCAGGAGGTGTTGATGGAGTTATTAGAGGAGTGTGCTGATGGCTTGTGGAAAGCCGAACGATACGAGCTGATCTCAGACATCTACAAACTCATCATCCCCATTTACGAACAGCGTAGGGACTTTGAGGTACACACACACACACACACACACACACAGCAGCTTACACCTCCTGCAAATTCACTGCAGCCCTCTGGATGTTAAAAAAAAGTGCATAGACATCACTAAAGTTTTAGTTATTTATCTCTCTAACTAGAGTTGCTAAATCATTTTTGCAAAATTTACATATTCAAGACATAGCAGGAGAACATTTAGGATTTATACGACATGTTATCACAAGAAATATGCGCATGCTGGCATGTCTTTTGAAAATATTTAATTGCATATGAACTGGATCTACTTACTGTGTACATAATAATGTCACTGAGTTTGTACAGAAAAACAAAAAGACAAAACATTTTGGAATTATTGAATGTAAAGTTGATGAATTTTACACAAACCAGCCACCAAAACTATATAAGTAAGTAAAATAAGTAAGAAATAAAACATGAGATGGTATGATGAAGCCAAGTTACAGTGGCCACACTGAAGTTGATTATTTTCCTATAACAGCACGTCCCCAAGAGTCTTATTCCTCCTATATCACATCATTTCGCTAGGTTTTATTTATTAAACAACAACATGTCATATTATTAATCCATTAATTGTAATGTTTAATGTATGTGAAACAATAGCAGCTGTAAACAGTCGTTCCCTCACCAGCCTCTCTCTAAGTTTCTCCTGAAGGTAAGAAGAGGGAAAAACACAGCTTGTCATGTTGACTGTTACGACTGGAGACTCCTTCCATAAATGTTACAACTGGAGACTCCTTCCATAAATGTTAAATAAGCATCTCCTTAGAGCAATCTGCACCATATCAACGATTACGCATGTTAAAGAAACAGTAACAAGCGCATTAATAGAACCCTGTATTTATAGTCTTTATATTTATCATGTTCTTTACGCAGAAACTGGCTCATCTGTACGACATGTTACACCGGGCTTACACCAAAGTCATAGAAGTGATGCATTCTGGGAAAAGGCTGCTGGGAACCTTCTTCAGAGTGGCTTTTTTTGGCCAGGTATGGTATTTTAAAAATCCCGCACTGACTGAAGGTAACTGTCCAGAGAACACAGGACATGCATTTAGGATCTTGGTTTTAAATAATATTTGACGCTGCATTAAACAGAAAACTTTAATATGAAAATATGCATGAGGTCACATCCAAACATAAGGTTATTTATTGAAATAAAATGCACATTGTGTTCATTTTTTTGTAGTATGCATGGGAATGAAGTGCAGGTTCCATGTTTGCATGGTTGCTTTACTAAAGGCTTGTGTATGATTTAAAATTTTCTGGGTTTGGGGTTAATCAGATCTTCTCTGCTTTCTCTCTTCTTTCCATAAGGCTGCGGTAAGTGGTGCTGCAGTAACTGCCTCTGTGTGTGTGTGTGTGTGTGTGTGTGTGTGTGTGTAACTCACATTCAGTGCTGTTTTTGCTAATGAGCCATAATACCTAATCTGTGGCCTTCCTGCTCACCTTCTCAAAAAAGCAGAGCTTCTCCTTGTCCTGATGTCTTTCATAACTCATCATAACGCACTTATGATGGAAGCTCACTCATTTGGCTCCACACTCTGTTCGCTTGACTTTAAAAATGGAAACTCTCTCACGTTCATGCTTGCAGCCGCCATCGGTAAAACGCAGGGCTGCCACTTTAGCGTGCGCTCCAGCCGAGGCAGTAATGCTTTATGGTTTATGACCCATGAAACCACTCTGCTGCTGTCAGTTGACTCCGGAGAGGTTATGTATATAGTGAAAGTGCTCTCTTTAATCCCCATTAGCGCTTCTGAAAGCTTGCGATGATGCATAATGTAATGCAGAGAAACAGAAGCGTGAGGTCGGAGCAACCTACAGCACACAGAGGACCATAAACTAGACGCTTTTCCGGGAACATGACGAGAACCTGTGGTGCTGGGAAACCAACAAGTGTTAGATCAAACAGAGTTTTGTTTTAAGATAGGTTAAGATGGGTTGTACAGTTTCATTTTAAACATGGATTAACAAATCAGCTATTACAGGGATAGACACATCAGAAATTCATTAGCAGCCCACTGAATCTCTGCCATGTTCTGGTTGCCTGGAAACCTAATTAACGTAACATAACAACATATGGCGAGCTAGTTAGCTAGTTAAATTCAAGACACGAATGACGTGACGAACGCGTCTGATGTCAGCAAGATGTTGGCCAATTTCAGCTATGAGCTGAGAATGTAAAAGATATTATTCGAGTCTGGCTGGTGTCTTTATTTTTTCTCGATATACAGTGTGTGTAAGTCTGAGAGCACTAGTGAAAATGCTTCTGTTTGGCATTCTTTTTCAATTTAACACAAAAGTTTTCATTAGAAATGATATTATCAGCAACAACTTGGTACGTCTGTTTGGTATATCTCGTTTTTTTTGCTTTAATGACAGTGTACACTCAAGCTCTTAAGGACTTCACAAGTTTGTGTAAAACCTGATGATCCATGTTAGATCAAATCTACTGGTGTTCTTTCTGAACAGAAGGGATAAGATCATGGAAAATCGGACCTTTTGTACAAAGCAGTTAACTTGTTAACCTAGAAATTGTGCAGCATCTTGAATATCGAATAGTCAATAATCAGCACATTTCCTTTTTTGTTTTAGAGTTTTCAAATTCTAAAACTCTCTGTTTAGTGCCAGTTTTAAACAAAAACAAAATCCCAGATTTTCAACGTGGTCTCAGACCTTTGGACTCCACTGTATGTTTAACTGCAAATGACTGAGTAGTTTGCAAGAGAGTCATACGCGTTAAACTTTATTTCGCATGTGTTCCACATTCCTGATTGTGAAAACATCCATGCACACTAATTAATCCCCCAAGCCAAAGCCGAAGTGTGTAGTGAAGCAGGCGATGGGATTCAGAGCGATTTGCGTGCACTAGAGCTTAAAGTAATAGAAAAACTAAAATGATTAAATGATGGTTGAAATGTAATCCTGAGTTCAGTGCATCTGGATGATTAAACTTTAATCCGAGTTCAGTCTGAATTCTTGTTTAACCTCAAGTACAACCCAAAGCTTGAGCACCAGAGCTGATAAACAGAAAGATTCATTTTCTTGTTAATCAGTCTTAATCTTAATGAGCTCAGCTTTCAGCGTTTTCATGTGCAGGCCTCCTTTTGCTTTGATTTTGATGTCTAAGGGCTCTGACACACCAAGCCAACTCTTCAGCTGCTTTAACACTAGATGTACTAAATCTCTTCTGTGATCAAAAACATCTGCTGCATTTTATCCACCTTGCAGCTTTTTTGATTTAAAACATGCATTGGAAGTTGAGAAAAAAAATGCTCTTTGTAAAAGCAGCCTTGGATGCCACTGAGACAAACTGCATATAGTCCTTTAGGTGTGTGTTCATCCTCATTGATTCCTGTCCACTCTGATTAGCAGTTCTGGTTGGCGCAAGTTATTCAGCATTGGCTTGGTGTGTCACGGCTCTAACACCCGTGCAGAGTGACTGAACAAGCCACAGTAAAAGTGTCATGTTTAGGGTTTCTTTGAAGATGAAGATGGGAAGGAGTATATCTACAAGGAACCCAAGTTCACCCCTCTGTCTGAGATCTCACAACGCCTGCTTAAGCTCTACTCTGACAAGTTCGGCCAGGAGAACGTCAAAATGATCCAGGACTCTGGCAGGGTAAGATCATACACAAATACATTCACCTCAGAGTGTCTGCAGATCCTTAAAAAAATCACATTTACATTAATTCATTTCTTAGATCATTTTAAATCCAAAGTAACTAACAAGCAGAGGAGGAAAGTGCTTAAATAGCTGTACCTCGTTATTATACACCACTAACCTGAGTATCATTGAAATCATTAAATACTATAACTATTGAATAGTACTTGTGCTAATCATTAATTTAGAACTTCCATATACTGTAGTTGTTACAAATATTAGACTCTTTTTTCTTTTAGTCAGTTTCAGATGCATGTTATTTACTGTCGATATTTATAACTTTCAAGCAAATCCATAGTAATTTCCATAGACACCACAACTCATCAGAAATAAGACTCTATGTGTCATGCTATTACAGGAAAATAATCAGCAAGATTACTGTTACCACACCGAAGTTATTATTTTCCTATAACAGCATGCCCTAAACTGTTTTATTCCTCTTATGCCACATCGATTTACCATATATTACAATGGTTTATTTTATTAAAGAGCAACACGTCATATTTTTATCTATTTATAATTACAATTAATTTTGTAAAACGTCTATGAAACCAGTTAGTTCGTGTTCTCACTTACGTTATAGCAGCTATAAACAGTTATTCCCTTATTGTTACATTCTCATTGTTACAGAGAAACTGCAAAGTATAAACTCCTCTGTCCTGTGGCACAAAATCACATTGTGATAAATGATTGTGATAAATTTCTGGGTACCTAATCAGTGTATTTTATTGAGTGTAATATATTGGAAATGGAAGCCTCAGATCTCAGCTCTGGGGCGTGAGAAAATGAAATTAATCTTCACCTTGCTAATGCACAGTGTGAATTTGGTGAAAATATGAGAACATTGAAGAACGTGAGAACGTCTTCATACATATAGAAAGCATGGTTTTATTTATTGTAGTCAGAGGTAAATGCAGTCGAGTGCAAAAGTTTGTGTCTTTCATGCTTTCTGGGAGAAAAATATGGGGAAAAGATTCTCTTTTACAATTTCACAATGAGCGTACATGTGATTAGAGAATATTTATATTGTATTAAGAAAAAAAATGCAAACTTTTGAATGGCACAGTCACAAAATGTTAAACCTACACATACTAATTGTGTCCAATAAATTATTCAAACTGTTGTATACATCCTAATACACCAAAACAACTAATTTTTCAGACATTTAATAAACCAATATAAAAAAGTCTATGTATAAATCAGAGGTATATGGTATGTAAGTAATGTAGCTCCTCACACGGGCACCAAAATGTAGGTAAAATGCTTGAAATGGATATAGCTATAATGTAAGTGGTTCACTTTTCACTTCACTTTTCCCTCTGTTTAACCCTGTTGCTTAGGTGAATCCTAAGGACCTGGAGGCCAAGTTTGCCTACATCCAGGTGACACACGTGACCCCCTATCTGGAGGAGAAGGAGCTGGAGGAGAGACGCACCGACTTCGAGAGGAACCACAACATCCGCCGGTTTGTCTTCGAGACGCCGTTCACCGAGTGTGGCAAGAGGCACGGGGGCGTGGACGAGCAGTGCAAGCGCAGAACTGTCCTCACCAGTGAGTTGACCTAATCACTGATCCCGAGAACTGTTACTTCAGTATTCAGGATCCACTGGGTTCTAATCTGATCCCAGACCAGCCAGTTAAGGATTTCGGACCATTTTCAGGGATGTTGTAGAAAAACACAGTCACCTAGTATGTGATCGAAAGTTTAGGTGTGAAATTGAGCAGGGATTGGTTGAGTTTATTAAATAAGCAATGGGAGATATCACAACCAATCAGATATCACTGTGTTCAGTTTTTCCTGGGAAAGATGTCAATACCAAAAAAATGGTCATGGACTGAAATAATATACTGCATTCATTAGATCAGTGTGTTAATCTGCAGTAAGTGCTTTATCCTGGTCAGGGTCCGGGTGGATCAGTAGCTTTTTCTTGGAACACTGGGTGTGAGTCAGGAATACACTTTGGTTGGGACGCACCCGCATTCACACACACATTCACACACACACACAAAGGCAATTTAAAGTCACTAACAGACCTTCCAGCAACCAACTTGGAGGAAAGCAATAAGAAGGAAACTCGTTATGGTATAGCTGTGATAACAGGAACTAACTTATTTTGAGGAAGTTCCAAACATTTAACTATAAACAGATATAAAGTAAAAGGCATTGTCCTTTACTGAATAAAAATTGTATCTGTTGAGAAATAAACCACTTCAGGACATGCTGTTATTGGAAAAGTTATACTTTTTATACATTTATAGTTACATTTATAGCTACATTCAGTACTATGGAACGCCTGCTAAGCCAGACTCTTCAATGACTTTCTCAGCGTCCCTGAACCTTTGGCCAGTTATCACATGTGCTGATAACTAATCACCCACTTAATCAAAGTCTCCAGCTTTATATGACCTGACTGTGCTTCCACCGACGCTTATCTTTATCTGATTAGGACACAATGATTGCGTGAATACACATGTAGCATGGACGCCAGCAGTTCATACTGCAGTGATCAGGTTACCGCCCAAAACTGAAAAACATGTTTGGGCCTATTAATTAAACAGAGAAGATCAGTGCAGCCATTTTGTTTTTTTTGTTTTTTTCTTTTAAAGGCACATTTTTAATGAACATAGCTCGTATGAACAATTCGAACAATGAATTGCTTCTCAAACACAATTTGTTTTACATAAAATGTTTACAAGAAGCAATAATGCAAACATAATTACCTCCTTATGTACATGTACACACACACACCTGACTCCCCAGCTTTAACAGGAAGTGCTGTAGTCCAGTACGATAAGCAGCACATCATGTGCTTTATATCTCTCAGACTCACATGACTGGAGGGTTTGTTGATCGTTTTTCATCACATCCTTTCATCTTTTTAAATAATGAATGAATTTTTACTGTATTAAATAATGAATGAATATTAAATAATACTGCATAAAAGATCACCTGCAAGGCCACTCTGATTATTCAGGTGTAAGTGACGCAGATTTTATGAAGCAATAACAAGAAGTTTTATTGTATGGCAGACTTTTCAGCTCCCTGCTGATTCTCATTACACAGATTTGAGTATTTGTGACAAATATATAAACATATTTTTTCAATTTAAAACTAAAACTTTCTCAGTACTTCTTATAAAGATTATTTAGGGGTGGGGCTACGAACGAGCTCAATTAGTGATGTCACTAAATAAGTTCCACTGGACCAATCACAGCTGAGATTAGAGGAAACTTTAAATTTTTATATCTCTCCCACTTTCTGTCCCTCTGCATCTCCATCATCCTGTCTCTCTCTCCCCCTCCTTTTGTCTCTCCCCTTCTCTCTCTCTCTCTTTCTCTCTCCTTTCTTCTGTCTCTCTCTTCCTCCTTTATGTCTCTCTCCTACTGTGTATTTTTCTCTCTATTTCTCAATCTGTCTCTTTCTTCCTTCTTATGTCTCTTTCCCCCTTCTGTTTCGCTCTCTTTCTGTCTCTCTCTTTCTGTTTCTCTCTGTCTCTCTTTCTCCTCTTCTGTCTCTTTCCCTCTCCTCCTGTCTCACTCCTCTTCTGCCTCTCTCTCCCCTTTTCTGTCTCTCCCTCTACCTCTCTCATTTTGTCTCTCTTCTCCTTTTGTTTCTCTTCCTCCTTCTGTATCTCTCTCTCTCTCTCTCAGCCACTCAGTGTTTCCCGTACGTGAAGAAGCGTATAGCGGTGATGTATCAGCACCACACAGATCTCAGTCCTATAGAAGTGGCCATAGATGAGATGAGCGCGAAAGTGACGGAGCTGAAAGCCCTGTGTGCAGCCGCTGAGGTGGACATGATCCGTCTGCAGCTCAAACTGCAGGGCAGCATCAGTGTGCAGGTGTGTGTTTTACACACACACACACACAAACACACACAAATCCATAGTTCCTCAGTGAACATAATACAGTGCTGTGTCTCTCATTAGGTAAACGCAGGACCACTTGCTTATGCGAGAGCGTTCCTCGATGACGCCTGCGCCAAAAAATACCCAGACAACAAAGTCAAACAGCTTAAAGAGGTCTTCAGGTACATGTGTGATCCTTCTGTTTCTTATACACGTCCTCTGGACTCTGTTTGAAGACCCCATGTGCATCCACTTCAGATTAATGTCAATAATTTACGGAGATTCCATGCCAGAGCTTAAAGCATTTGTGTTTGTGTACTGCATTTCCTGCTTTTTCACCGCTGTGATTGCTTTTCTGTCTTTATTGCACAATCGCTCAGTGAAATGCAACAGCGTGCTGAACGAAACTAAAATGAAAAGAAAGACATTGATCATAAAAATGTAGCTCATTTGGTCTGGAGGGAGAAAATCACCAACATGGCCGATTCACACGGTCGCCATGTAAATCTGATCCCATCCAAATAGGGTTTCATGACTCCGTGTGTGTGTGTGTGTGTGTGTGTAGGCAGTTTGTGGAGGCTTGTGGTCAGGCTCTGAGTGTGAACGAGAGACTGATAAAGGAGGATCAGCAGGAGTATCACGATGAGATGAAGGCCAGCTACAGAGACCTGACCAGAGAGCTGTCGCTTATCATGCACGAGCAGGTACACACACACACACACACACACACACACACACACACACAAAAACACCGTAATTCATAACAATGGACATAAAGACAAACACTGATTTAAAGCCACTGTAACACACAGTAAACTTTAGCCCGAACTTGGACAGGATTAGATTCACAGATCCATTGTTTATATCATATGTCACAATAATAGTAGTAGATTAATAAATTAGTAAGTGTAGAAATAATACACTTCTTTAATGTTTCAGTTCATGTTACCGAAGCAACAAGTATTATAATAAGTATTATAGCAAGTTTTATAACAAGGGGATAATTTAACTCACTGCATTTAGCTTATGTTTTTAGCTTTACTCATTTCTCAACTTTGATATCAAAGATATCAAAACTATCTAATATCTAGATGTCAGATCTGACTAGCGAGTTTAATTTACACTGTTCGCTAGCTACGTGCCTTATGACTGTGTTTATCCATCATAGATGCACAAAAGTATTTAATATATATACAGTTTTGTTTAGCTGCACAGCCCTCGATATTCAAGTGTGCTTTGGAACAACGTAAGATAACGTTATAGTGGGAAAAAACAGCAAATGTCCACTTATTATAATCTGCTGATTAAAGTTTGAGGCATTGTTAGCATCGCTAATTTAAGCAGCAACTATCAAGAAAGGATTTAAAACAATCACACAACTGTGAAAATCCTGAAAAAAATAATCAGGGATTTGATCGATGAACATTACCACTGGTGGATCATGGGAAATATTGTAGCATGTTAGCATGATTTACATTTATTTCATGAGGTTTACATTAGAAATGATTTACATTCTATCAGATTATCTTGGAGTTTCTATCACCTCCGCTCTTTGTACTGGATTGTTCAATAAGTGCTTTAACTCTCACTTTCTCACTCTTTTTGTGCTGGCCTGTGCAGATCGGATGGTAACAAAACGTCTTTTACAAAACATTTGATTCTATTGTCTTTCTAAAAATCAATTTTTCTCTAACACACGACACACTCACAACTTTCCTTCCGATCTTTTTCTCAGATCTCTGCGCTGGAAAACGGTACGAAGAGCTCACTCTCTGATTCGCTGCACATCTTTAAGGTCATTAGTGGCAGCCCCGATGGCTCCGCCCTCCATGGATTACCAAGCTCCGCCTCCTCTGTGTGAGCTTTTAAACCTTTAAACAGGAAGACAGGAAGTAAGAAAATGTAGCAGGAGGAGAGGAACTGGGACGCTGGGAATTAATGACCCTTATGTGGTTTTAGATAACAAAGACAAAGTTAGGGTCACATGATTAAACCTGAAATAAAAGAAATTAAAATCTATTTTTTCCCTTAAAATCAGGTTTTCCAAAGTTTGGAATTTTGGGAAAGCTAATCTTTTACACATAGATAAGGAATATTAAGAAGTGAAATAGGAAAATAATCAACTTCAGCATAGTAACTCTGCTTCATCACACCACTCTGTTGTTGATTATTTTCCTAGAACAGCACACCACCACGTCTCCATCTCCAAGTCATTTTAAAAGTTTTTCAGCATGAAAAGCAAAGGAGCAAACGTCGATCTGTGCAATATTATGTCTTACTGTGTCTTATTTTATTATTTTATTGGTATATCTCTTGCCAAAGAGAGGGAGACGAGATGCAGCGTGTGTACGTTACGATTTTTAAACCTCCGTCAGGTTTGTTTATCTTTCGTGTATTCGCATTGGTTTTGTATCCGAGGCAGTTTTTATTTAACACAATGGCACAGATTTAAATTTGAACAATTCTGTAATATATTAATGTCTTAAATGCCTTTTTCTTTTTAATAAAAAATAAAATGATTCTACAACCATTGTGTCTCTCTTTTACCAAAAAACCAAAAAATACAATGATTTGAATTGAACTTACAGGATATATGACAAAGACAAATTTCAATATTATTTCATGTTTGTTTGTATTTGTTGATCTAACGATATTTATCTGGAGAGTTTGTCATTTATTAAGGCCTCTTGTTTTTATCAAAAAACATATCAACCTCAATTGTAAATAAATACTTCCTCTGATGTTCTATAAGCCTGATACCAAAATGTAAATGGCAAAGAAAGGCATTTTCCATGAATTCACCATTTTATGTTGGTGTTTGTGGTGTGTTTGTGCTGTAAATGTGCAGTTTAACTCTAACCTGCTGTACACAACATAAAAAGTCAGCTAGCATTTTGCTAAAAAAATCAGTTTTTCTTTAACAGACTTGCATGAATTCTTTGCACGACCCTGAAAATCTGAGTCACATCATCATCATCATCATCATCATCATGACTTTATCCTGTTTAACAGACACAGTAATCACCTGAAAATGGAGAAATGGAAGAAGCTTAAACCAAATGAAATAATAAGAGACCTGAAAAAGGTCCTTAATGACAAGCGTCATAAATGATCACATTCAAAAATATTGTGTTGTCGGATTGATTCTCTATTAAACATTTTTATGCACATTTTTCTTGCGTGTAACAATGAAGAAACATCCTTAAGATCCAAAGCTCATTAAATTGATCGTTGTCTTGTCCTGTGCTTCGAATTTAAGCTGTCTCTCAGTTGTAGTCGAGATGTTTGGCCGTGTAGGAAGGACGAGTCTGCTGTTTGATTAGATATCCAGCGTTACAGTCAGATAATGCACAAGTGTACTGTATATCTTAATGAACTGGGCATGAGTTTATATCCACTTGTAAACACTTTTCCATAAACACAGCCTTCTTTAAATAGCTATTACAAATGGACAACTCTGTGTAAAGCAACATACAGTGCGTTACAAGTTTGCACACCTCCAAGATATTTAATACCATTTGCATAATAAAGGAAATAAAATGATATTAATAAATTGAGGCATGGTGAAATAAATTGACAAGAGCACGTCAACTGGGTCGAACGTAATAAGCATAACTGCTGACTTGGATGGACTCTTGCTGTAATATTTATGCAGTGTGTTGTAACTGTCATATAGAGGCCCGTTTGTTCTTTCTTTTCCCCACCAGAAAGTGAGGGGGTGAAAACTTTTGCACTCAAGTGTAAAAATGTATTAATTAGCCCAACAGCTGATATCACATGTTCCTGTATTTATAGTGTAAAAACAAGCAATCTATCAGTCATCACACATACAAACACACACACACACACACACACACAGATGCTCTGAGCCATAAATGGGGGCCACAGTCCACAGTCCTCTCTGCCTGATTAGGATTTATGATGCAGGTTATATATAAAACCCTGCTACCTGCATCCTCAGGTGCTCAGAGCACAGGAGGTGTGTGAGCGTGTGTGTGTGTGTGTGTGAGTGGTGCACTAAAGGATATCCACTAGGTACGGAGTAAGAGACGACAGGAAAATGGCAGGTGAGTGATCCGGGTGACAAACTACAACATAAAGGCTTGGATTGAATATTTTATCTGCAGTTGTATCAGTTATTCATGAGGTTCTGTATCAAATCCTGTTAGTCTGTCTCTTATTCGTGGCCTTGTGTCAGTATTCATGTCTATTTGAACCAAATCTTAAACATCAGTCTGTTCTGAAATGTCTAATCTGAAACATCAGTCTGTTCTGAAATGTCTAATCTGAAACATCAGTCTGTTCTGAAATGTCTAATCTGAAACATCAGTCTGTTGTGAAATGTCTAATCTGAAAATCTGAACTTTACTTTATAGACAAAGAGCAGGGAAAAGAGAAGAAGACCAAATCCAAGGTAAAAAAAAAAATAGAATACAATCAGAACCAATACAGTGCACTGAATTATGTCTTAGAAAATATGTTTCTAAGATTTTTTATTATCATTTTTGCCCGTGAACAGACGGAGTGCTGTGGATACCCTCTCAGCATCTTCTTCATCGTGGTGAACGAGTTCTGCGAACGCTTTTCCTACTATGGCATGCGAGGTAAGTTCAGGGAAAAATGAGAACCTGGAGTTGCATCCTCCATGGATTCTGGGTAAAATATATATACATATATTTTACAATTTATTAAACCAAAAAAAAGAATTGAAAGAAGTAATAAAATGTGAGTGTGTTGTAAGAAAAGAAAAGAAAAGAAAAGAAAAGAAAGATATCAAAGTCAATGGAGTTGGAGGCGGTTATAAAGGCTAATGACAAATTATTAGACATTTTGCATGTCTGTTGTGTATAATAATTAATAATAATAAGGAATTCATGTCTTAAATATTTGTCTAAGTGTGTACAAACTTTTGCACTCCTCAGTCTTTCACCTTTTTTTTTCAACTTGTAATATCAGTTCACCATCCTGCCTCCTTTCATCTATTCTCACCCCTCTCTCTCTCTCTCTCTCTCTCTCTCTCTCTCTCTCTCTCTCTCTGTCCGTAGCCGTCTTGGTGCTGTATTTCCGTTATTTCCTGCGTTGGGACGATGACTTGGCCACCACTATCTACCACACCTTCGTAGCGCTGTGCTACCTCACACCCATCCTGGGAGCCATCATAGCCGATTCATGGCTGGGAAAGTTTAAGTGAGTGAGAGGACACTTCGGTTTCTTGGGGGGTTTTTTGGTTTGTTTTTATGTCTGTATCTGTTCTGGCTTTTGATTTGTACCGTAAATTATATTTATCCAGCACTGAGCAAGGTATATGTATATAATATATAAGCTTCGTGGCTGATTTTTCAACAATATGATGGGGAAATGTACAGAGACCAGGATTGTTAAACTAAAAATCTAACTATATACTAAAATGAAATGAAATGTATTTTTAAAAAATACTATAAAATATAAATAAAATATAAAATATACTAAAATGGAGTTAATACAGCTAAACTAATGAAACTAGTAAAAACCAGCAATTAAATTCCTTTTTTCATAAAACAGTCGAGTGACAGTTTATTACGGGAAGAAAAGCGACTTGCAGGAAGACTGAGTGCAGTATGGGAAAAAATTCACATTTAAAATTTGATTTATTTATTCTGTATAATTTTAGAAACCCATTTGAAGTATTCCCTTATTTTATGAACTGTTCTGAAAAGATTTTCATGGACAATAACAGAATACATTATTATATTATTTTAACATCACTGCATTTTCACATTCAGCATATAATCCTCAGTCTGTCCCCAGACCTAAAAATACTAAACCTAAAGCCATGTAAAAACTAAATACATGTAAAACTATCTCTAAAAAGAAATAAGTAAAAGAAAGTAGCAAAACTTAAAAAAGTAAACTTAAAATGAATTTCAAATGAACACTGAAAATAATCTAAATAAAAACAAAAAATGTGTTAAAAAACTTAAAAATAATACTGTATATAGTGAT
Source organism: Pangasianodon hypophthalmus (assembly GCF_027358585.1). Classification (NCBI taxonomy): domain Eukaryota; kingdom Metazoa; phylum Chordata; class Actinopteri; order Siluriformes; family Pangasiidae; genus Pangasianodon; species Pangasianodon hypophthalmus. Next base: position 32,996,016 of record NC_069711.1, on the reverse strand, counting down.
CTCTGTCTCTTTATCTCTCTCTCTCTCTCTCTCTCTCTCTCTCTCTCTCTCTAGGACCATAGTGTATCTCTCCATTGTGTACACTGTCGGACAAGGTGTCATGGCCATCAGCGCCATCCATGACATCACAGACTCCAACCAGGACGGCACTCCTGATAGCATGACCTTCCATGTGTGAGTTATTCCACATAAACTGTTAACATGATCCCTATTCGGATGGGATTAGATATCGATTGAGCACATCCAGTAATTCCGTCTCTTCCAGGTGGATTTTTATTGACTTTTAGATCAGCCTTGTTGCTGTTTTTCTCCCTCTTCCACTGAGAAAATTTCAGATCAAATTATCTACTTCTAATTGATCATTTTTGTCTCATCGGGATCGAAATGTTGGTGATTTTGCAGGTAGATGCTGCCTCTTGCGTTGCGACAAAGTCTTTTGACCCCTTTTACTCGCCGTATTTAATCACCTAGAGCACATACGCAGTTCCTGAATTATGAAAAGATGACTGCGTTGTTGATAACTGTCCTTACACTGCACATATCAGTTCTTTCTTATTCATAATTCCGGTTTCTGTTGGAATTCAGTGCTTTGTCCATGGTGGGTCTGCTTCTTATTGCTCTGGGGACGGGAGGCATCAAACCCTGCGTAGCTGCCTTCGGAGGGGATCAGTTTCAGGACCATCAGGTTTGTGAGCTCCTATTTAACCCCTTAAACTCCTCCTCATAACTGCACACTTTTCATACTAGTTTCACTCTAGATATGGAATAATATTAGGAACATTTTGGGACGTGGGGTTATAGGAGAATAATCAACGACAGGGTGGTGTGATGAAGCCGAGTTACCGTTACCACCGATACCAGCATGTCCTGGAGCATTTTATTCCTCTTACACAGTACCACAGCAGTTTCTTCCAATGATTACAATTTTTTAAAAATTAAATAACATCATATTTTTATACATTTATAGTTACATTTAATGCTGGCGAAGTTAGTTCCTGTTCTCACGTACGTTATAGCAGCTATAAACATTTGCTCCACATTGCTAGCCTTTGTTTTATTCTCTCTCAGAAAGTTAATAAGACAAAAAAACAAAACACGCAGCTTGTCTTTTTTCATTCCTGAGAAACCGCAAAAAAAAGCATAAACTCCTCTGTCCTGAAGATGTCGGAAATCCTAACGTTACAGCTTTACTGCTGACACTGGAGACTCCTTCCATAAATGCCATAAACTTCACCATATCAGCGATTACACAAATCTGTTTATTTAGTGGAGCGTCCACTGTACACGTGTCTGTGAAAGAGCTGTTACTATAGGAACGATAACTTATTAAACCGAGAGCATTAATATAAACCTGTGATAGAGAATTAATCAAGAATTCAATAATAAGGGGTTAAAGATCACATAAACACACACATATTATAGTGCTTTAAATCAGGAAGCTGAACTCAGCAGTATGGATCCCAAAAAAGCACGATTTATTACTGTACTTTGCACCAATTTGTCATTATCAGAGCACAAGGTTCATGTAATAAAGATTAAATATCACATAAGGAGGATTATTGATGAGGATTGCACATGGATCATTACTGAGTCTCACAAACATGTTTCACATCATAAATAAAGGCTCACATCATAAATCCATTACACCATAAAACACTGTTAAAGTCTATAAAAACTCTATTTACAGTTTGCAGTGCTTTGTAAAAGTCAGCACTTTAATTGTTTTTTTTTTTTTTTTGGTCCAGGAGAAGCAGAGAAGCACCTTCTTCTCCATCTTCTACCTCTCCATCAACGCTGGCAGTCTGCTCTCCACCGTCATCACACCAATCCTCCGAGGTGTGTATGTGTTTGTGTGATTTAAGAAGCTGGGATTTGTGATAACATGACACCAGAGGTTGATCTCCTTCCTCCTTCTCTTTGCTACAGCTCAGGAGTGTGGCATCAACTCGCAGCAGAAATGTTATCCTCTGGCGTTCGGCGTCCCTGCGGCTCTCATGGCTGTCGCTCTCGGTAAGTGCACTCAGTTTATAATAAAGCTGTTAGCCACAGTGGGGTGCTTTTAACCGTAGCTTCTCTCTCATGTGTGTGTGTGTGTGTGTGTGTGTAGTGGTCTTCATTGCGGGCAGCGGCATGTACATCAAAGCTGCACCCAAAGGCAACATAATGCTGGAGGTGTGCAAGTGCATTGGGGTGAGTATCGCTAAAGTATTAAAGTAGCATTAAAGGAATACTCCAGCACTAATCTCTATCCACCTCATCATAACACAAATTTACACCTACTCTAACATTACACTCTAACAATAAAGAGAAAATCTTACCAAAGCTGCTTTTTATTTGATTTTTATTGGATTTTTTAATCCAACATTTGAACTTCTAGAGCAATACAGTAAAAAAGTAGTTCTGGGAAATGACATTTTTTTTTCCATGAAGGTTTTATCGTACTCGTGCACCATCACATACACATACACAAACCACAAATCTCTCTCTAAAAGAAACAAATTGTACATATTCATTTGGAAGCAACGTTAACTGATAAACTCATGAGAGGGGGTTTATTATCTCTAAGTGCCCTTAGACTTTCTATTATAAGCAAGTATAATGTATATGTTGTTTTCTTATAGTACAGGATATTGTTTTGGAGAACTTCTTTTTTAAATAATCACCTGTGTTAAGAAATACAAGATTAAAGGTGTAGTTTGTAGTATTTTAGAACTAATGCTACTTTATTTGATATATGATAATGCTAAGTCTTTCACTTTTCCATCTCAGTTTGCCATTAAGAATCGCTTTAAGCACCGCAGCAGCCGCTACCCCCAAGAGAGAGCACTGGATGGACTGGGCTGAAGAAAACTACGACGTATGTAACTCACACACACACACACACACACACACACACACACAAACACGCTTTTCTATATTTATGATCAACTTAATGATTACAGTAGCTAATTAATGCTAGGTCTAGACCCTAACCTTAACCTCAATAAAAACCTTTAATAAAAGTTGTATTTTTTGTGAAGACACTTGACACAGTCCTATCATTTTGAGGACATTTTGGTCCTTTAATGAAAAACATCATTTAAAAAAGTCATTAAAAACATATTGTGTCTGAAAAATCTTTTCAATTTTTCAATTTTTAAATTCTCCAGACTCAATTTCTGTTTTTGTCTCCAGAAACTGCTGATCGCTCAGGTGAAGATGGTGCTGAAGGTTCTCTTCCTCTACATCCCACTGCCTATGTTCTGGGCTCTTTTTGACCAGCAGGTCAGAGCACGCACACACACACACACACACACACACACACACACACACACTTACTTCATAGTTTTTAGTACATGTTTTAATTAAAGCATCTTCTGTGTGCAGGGCTCTCGCTGGACTCTGCAGGCCACCACGATGAACGGCAACTTCGTAAGTCACTCAAGTCACTATTGACAGCTATGAATTTTTTTTCTGAACTATTTATTTTTAAAAAATGCATGTTTTAAAATGGGGAATTTGTGCCTCCTTAATCAACAATTAAAAAAAAAGATTTAAAAGGTAGCTGCAATCATATAAGTGGCAAAAGCTAGACAGTAAAAAGATTGTTAACGATTATTAACGCAGGATTATATACACGCTCATGTAAACGTAACATGTTACCTTGTTATTTTCTCCAGCCATGTGTGTACGGTGATGCAATCAAAAATGTGATAGATACTGATTAAATAAATAAAATGTAATAATGTTTTTACTTTTTCTCCTCAGGGTGTCTTCATCGTGCAGCCGGATCAGATGCAGGTAAAGATGTTAACTAATTTTATATGGTGTTTGAGGTATTGTAGTGTAAATCCTACATGAACATTTAAAATGATATAATGGTATATTTCATCTCATCATGACCTCATTTCCTGCAGACTGTGAACCCCATCCTGATCCTGGTGATGGTCCCCATCGTGGACAACCTCGTCTATCCTCTCATAAAGAAGTGTGGTCTGAACTTCACGTGAGTGTTTTCAGGAGAACCTGCCTCTCCTTCACACCAGGAAGATCAAAATGATAGATCTGTTCAGAATTGGAGATTCTTGTTGTAACTGTGAAAATTATTTCAGGCCTCTGAAAAGGATGACCGTGGGCATGTTCATGGCGGCATTAGCATTTGTGGCTGCGGCTCTGGTGCAGTTACAGATCGATGTAAGTGCACACACACACACACACACACACACACACACTAAAGGTGTATTTCAATTTAAACCTGAAGTGGCTGTGGCCTAAACCAGAAGGTTTTTTTTTTTTTTAACCTGCATAAACAGTGGAAAACCTCATGAACTGCATATGTAACTGATCTCAGCTCTGGAGTGTGACAGGATGAAACTAAGTGCACCTCGGTGTTAGACTTGACCTCCCTAACTCATGGTGTAAATTTGGTGAAAATCTGAGATGGCTGAATTTTTCACCCAAAAAAACACAAAGGCTAACCCCTTACCGTTTTTTTGGGTGAAAAACTTGATGTTCTCAGATTTTCACCAAATTGACATTGTGTGTTAGAGAGGTCAAGACTAACACAGGAGTGCACTTAGTTTTGTCCTGTCACACTCCAAAGCAGAGATATATGATAGTATATTATAGTACAGTATTGTGTAGTGCAGTGTAGCACAGAGTGGCATGGCATAACATAGCATAGTATAGCATAGTATAACATGGCATAGCATAGCATAGCATAGTATAGCATAGCATAGTATAGTATAGTATAGTATAGTATGGTTTAATAGATTAAGTAGTTAAATTCACATTGTGCATTAGGGAGGTCAAGACTAACACAGGAGTGCACTTAGTTTTGTTCCATCACACTCCAAAGCAGAGATATATTACAGTATAGTATAGTGCAGTGTAGTGTAGCGTAGCACAGCATGGCGTGGTATAGTATAGTATAGTGTAGTGTAGTGTAGTGTAGCACAGCATGGCGTGGTATAGTATAGTATAGTGCAGTGTAGTGTAGTGTAGCACAGCATGGCGTGGTATAGTATAGTATAGTGTAGTGTAGTGTAGTACAGCACAGCATGGCGTGGTATAGTGTAGTATAGTATAGTATAGTGTAGTATAGTGTAGTAAAGAGTAGTATAGTGTAGTGTAGTGTAGTGTAGTGTAGCACAGCATGGCGTGGTATAGTATAGTATAGTGTAGTGTAGTGTAGTACAGCACAGCATGGCGTGGTATAGTGTAGTATAGTATAGTGTAGTGTAGTGTAGTGTAGCACAGCATGGCGTGGTATAGTACAGTATAGTGTAGTGTAGTGTAGTACAGTACAGTGTAGTGTAGTGTAGTATAGTATAGTGTAGTAAAGAGTAGTATAGTGTAGTGTAGCACAGCATGGCGTGGTATAGTATAGTATAGTGTAGTGTAGTGTAGTGTAGTGTAGTATAGTATAGTATAGTGTAGTATAGTGTAGTAAAGAGTAGTATAGTGTAGTGTAGCACAGCATGGCGTGGTATAGTATAGTGTAGTGTAGTGTAGCACAGCATGGCAAGGTATAGTATAGTATAGTGTAGTGTAGTGTAGTGTAGCACAGCATGGCGTGGTATAGTATAGTATAGTGTAGTGTAGTGTAGTGTAGTGTAGTGTAGCACAGCATGGCGTGGTATAGTGTAGTATAGTATAGTGTAGTGTAGTGTAGTGTAGCACAGCATGGCGTGGTATAGTACAGTATAGTGTAGTGTAGTGTAGTAAAGAGTAGTATAGTGTAGTGTAGCACAGCATGGCGTGGTATAGTATAGTGTAGTGTAGTGTAGTGTAGTAAAGAGTAGTATAGTGTAGTGTAGTGTAGCACAGCATGGTGTGGTATAGTATAGTATAGTGTAGTGTAGTGTAGTATAGTATAGTATAGTATGGTTTAATAGATTAAGTAGTTAAATTCACATTGTGCATTAGGGAGGTCAAGACCAACACAGGAGTGCACTTAGTTTTGTTCCATCACACTCCAAAGCAGAGATATATTACAGTATAGTATAGTGCAGTGTAGTGTAGCGTAGCACAGCATGGCGTGGTATAGTATAGTATAGTGTAGTGTAGTATAGTATAGTACAGTGTAGTACAGTATAGTGTAGTGTAGTGTAGTGTAGCGCAGAATAGCGTGGTATAGTACAGTATAGTATAGTATACTATAGTATAGTATAGTATAGTATAATATAGTATAGTGTAGTACAGTGTAGTATAGTATAGTGTAGTGTAGTGTAGCGCAGAATAGCGTGGTATAGTACAGTATAGTATAGTATACTATAGTATAGTATAGTATAGTATAATATAGTATAGTGTAGTACAGTGTAGTACAGTATAGTGTAGTTTAGTGTAGTGTAGCGCAGAATAGCGTGGTATAGTACAGTATAGTATAGTATAGTATACTATAGTATAATATAGTATAGTGTAGTACAGTGTAGTATAGTAGGGTTTAGTAGATTAAATAGTTATAACCAATAAAACTAGTATGCTTTAGTATTGTAAAATATAGTACAGCATGATATAGCATAGTAGAATATGATATAGTAAATAAAATGGGTAGAATATACTTTAATACAGTATACTAGGTAAAATAGGTATATTAAAATACAAACTCATGCACCGCACGTGTACTTTAACTGATATCAACTATTAAAATGTGTAAATGTGTGAGTCCCAAACCTGTGTATTTTACTGAGTGTAATTTATTGGAAATGAGAGGCTCAGATCTCAGCTCTGGAGCGTGACAGGATGAAACGAAATGCACCTCTGTGTTAGACTTGACCTCTCAAACTCATGGTGTAAATTTGGTGAAAATCTGAGAAAGTTGAATTTTTCGTCCAAAAAAAAAAAAAAAACACAAAGGCTAACCCCTTGCTGTTTTTTGGGTTAAAAATTTGACGTGCTTGGATTTTCACCAAATTCACGTCATGCATTAGGAAGGTGAAGACTAACACAGGAGTGCACTTAGTTTTATTGTATCACACTTCAAAGCGGAGAGATAACAGGTTATAAACGGATATGTTAGAACACGTTATCTGTTCATTCCACATCATGTATTCGTTTGTATTCCTACTGTCAGGTTACGTGAAAGTCTACACTCTCTTTTTTCACAGCAAACACTTCCTACATTCCCCTCGGCATCTGAAACGCAGGTGAAGTTCTTAAACCTGGAGAGCAACACACTGAGTATATCTGTGAATGGAAAACCCGATGAAATTCAGGCTTTCCAGGTATCTGCTCCTTCTACTCCTTCACCACTTCATCATATCTAAGTTTACAATCCCTGTGTGTAGCTATAGACACAGTAACACACATTATCAACGTTAGAGCTCATGACATTTCTGCTCTGCCACGTGCTCTGTTCATTCACTCAGGATTTCAAGCTTTCAGAACGATTTATGAAGACAATTTTTATAACATTTGCTAAAGTTCTCCTCAGTAAATATTACACACAACATATATAAAATGTTCATAATGTTCGCTTTGATGCTAGCCAGCTAGCTAACATGAGCAGAATGTATGTTTGAGAGGAATTCGATGTCATATTCATAAATTTTCAGAAGGTTATGCTAGCCAACTAGCTAACATTAACTAGTAGCCTGACAGAATTTCTGACAGAATGTTTGAGCCATACAAATTTTTTTTCAATGCTAACATTAGCCTAATAGCTAACCTTAACTAGCCTGATACAAAATCTGAAAGGATTTTTAAATCATGTTCATGAAAATTCATGATCTCAGTGCTAACATTAGCTAAATAACATTAACTAGCTCAACATTATTTCTGACAGGATTTGTATCATTTTCTCAGACATGTTCATAATCTCAACACTGACACTAGCTTGCTAGCTAACATTAACATTAACCTGATCAAATTTCTGATTCAGGATTTTTAGTTCATATTCATGAATGTTTATGATGTCCATGCTAACACTAGCCAGCTAGCTAACATTAACTAGCCTGATTTGAAGTCATCTTCATGAATGTTTATAACGACTAACATGCTAGATAGAATTTCTGACAGGACTTTTACAACATATTCATAAATACTATCGCTAGCTAACGAAGAATTTCTGACAGGGTTTTGAACTTCACTGCTAATGCTAGCTAACAGGATATCTGAAGGCAGGGTGCTTACTCAAGCGCTGCCTCTTACATTAGCATTTAGGCTTTTGTGAGAGTGGCTTTGTTGTTCCATCACCGCTAGCTTTAGCTTTAGCTAACTTCCAGCAAAATCACTGATTACACCTTTAATTTATCAGAGCACGACTGGACCATTCTCCAAAGAATGCAGGAGTTAAATATGAAATATGGGATATTAGAGAGCGAGTTTTAGTGAAAATAATATCTGTACAACTGAAAAAGGAAGAACAGTTAGAATAGATAATAATAAACAACACGCCGTCCATCTTTGCAGTCCTACGGCTACATGACCCTGAACACAGACACTATGGACTTAACAGTCGGAAACCGAACTCAAGACCCCATTACTCTGCTGAAAGGAGATCGACAAACGTTCCTGCTCACATCAGCCGGACTTCAGGGATGGGTAAGTGTGATTTACATTCTCAGATACCCTCCACAGATAATTATTATTATTATTAAAATGCACAGTCTCAGGCTTTAACTATAATAACACTGGTCTACAAGGAGAAAGCCTCGGAAATTAAAGTAGCTAAATTTTACCAGAATTGGGTCACTAATAAAGGAAGTCCTGAGTGTTAATTTACTCCAGTTTCCAAGATACAGCTTCAGGTCAAAATTGCATCAAAATAATTCAAAATTAGAAGGGGGGGTGTGCGATTGTGCTCCATAACTTTTCTGCAAAATGTGATATAGCAATGAGAATGGTGTCACACCAATCATTATAAATTTATCTTTTTATTGATACCAATAACATAACTTTCCATTCATTTATTTTTTTTTTTTCATGTAACATTTACATGCTTTTTTTCATGAAAAACTGACCGAATCTACACATTTGAACTGACACATGTAATGCAACAATAATGAGGGGCCCAACTCTTGTCCTGATCCCCTATTTTGCATCCCCTATTTTGATGTAGCAGAAGTTATCTGCGTTGTTTACACAGTTTTGAGGCATCTTGGTTTCTGAGGGTAAATATCACATGACTGTTCCTTGGGAATGTTAGGCGATGACACTTTCACAAGCCACCAAATGTAACTGCGTAGATCTGGCCAAGACACAAGTACACTGCAATAAAAGACCAAAAAATTACAGTTAGGTAATAATCTTTAGTCTCAAAGACTAAAGACTTTAGACTTTCATATGGTACCATTTTGATTGTTCTACTGTACTTTGTCGAGAGGTTACGAGGCATCATGTAGTAGGCAAATATACTCACCTGTGTATAGATAATTATAAATCTTTATCGTGAAATATCTTGAAAACTTTAGCCAACCAGCACCTTTATCACCTGTTTTCTAATTCATCTAATCAAAATATGTATCATCTTGGAGGTCGATAATTTCCCAAAATTTGTAGACCAGTGTAATCTGTTTAATGGGATTAATCCGAGATCATAAGAGAGTCGATGTGTGTAAATAAACGAAAGAAGTCCACAATGAACCACGACGCCCGAAATATTTCTTCATGTTCGTTATAAAGAATCTCCTGGGAAAATGAGGAAAGCTTGTGTTTTAAATTCAATATTAAAATTCAGTCTTTTTGAATTTGTATTTTTGTAATGGTCACTCAAAAAGGAAAAAGAGTTATTAATGAATATATGTATGAATGAATTAATTACTGTGTTCTCTGACCATTCCTCCTCCAATGAAAAGATTTAAAATATTTATTGGAATGCCAACTTAGTTGTGAAGGTTTCGGGTTAAACATTAGATAAATAAATATTATAAAATAAATAAATATAAAGAAAATTTGAAAGATCATTAATAAAAGTAGTAAATGAATGTAATATAAAATTTTATCATGAGTAAATGATGTACAAAAAAATGATGTGCATCAATTATTAGCAATAACCTACAGGAACATATTGATTTTTTTAAGTTATTGCCACTTCAGTAATATTAGTACAGAATATTAAATACAGTAAAAAGATTTAAAAAAAAAAAAAAAAAAAAGTGTTTATTATATAAGCACAATTTTGTTTGAAATGTAATTTTGTCTAATAATTTATTAGAAAAAGTATAAAACCTTGTGACTCATCTAACCTTTAGCTTTTTAAATAAAGATCATAAATATGAAAAATGAAAAAATGATAGAAACCAATTTAAAAATATATTAAGAATAAAATGATAAACAATTTATTATCAAATATACAAACCTGTGTGACTCATTTAACTTCCAGTTTTATTTATTTATTTTTTTTTACACAGTTTATATGGTCTCTTTGGAATATCAGTACAGTTTATTAGTTATGATAAAGGTGTTTATCACATGAGGACAATTTTGTTGGAATTGTAATTCAATTTGTCTAATAATCTATTAGAAAAATATAAACCCTTGTGACTCAGTTTTTTGATTTTTAAATAAATGTAAAAAAAAAAAAAATGTAAATGCAGTAAAAAGTAGTAGAAAAATATTATACAACTATGTGAACTATAAAATTATATACATAATTTGCTTTATTATAATTTAATATTTTTATTGTTTTTATTTATTATATAATTTATAGTTTATTATAGAATTTATAAATCATGTAATACAGTATGTATGTTGGAATATCACTACTGATTAATTACAAAAAGTTTGTTGGAATTGTATTTCAGTTTATCTAATGTATTTTCTCGCTGTCTCCTCAGGATCAAGATGTAAACACCAAGCCGGAACAAGGCAATAACGATATCAGGTCAGTTTATTGCTAGTTTCTAAATGAATATCTATAAATCTTTCAAATATAATCTTTACTGATTTGCGATGTGAGTATGAAGAATTGGGCTTCTGTAATTGGGACATTTTTGACCGGATCTTTACTGGATTTTTTTTGTTTATTTGGGAATAGATTTGTGAACGGCTACGGCGTGCCGCTGAACGTGAAGTCGGGATCTAAAGACATGGGATCCATCGGTCAGTTTGAGTTCTCCAACTACACGCTGTTCCCCGAGGGCAAGTGAGTACCGCCAACTTCACTTCACTTCATCTCACCACTCCATCATTGATTATTTTCCTATAAGAGCACGACACGTAGTGTTTTATTCCTTATTCCTCCATATTGAAGCTTCAGGTGTGTAATTTCTCTCCATGTACTGATTGCAGAGCCACCTTTATCATATCAGACAACACAGGACAGTTGTGCGAGTACTCCATGAGTCTGGGTTTTGGAAGCTCCTACACAGTGCTCATACCGAGCACCTTTAACTTCGGATCTGAAGTAAGTCAACAGCTGTTACAACACTACACAATGCTGCAGTTGTGGAAAAGAAAACCTTAAAGCAGTCCAAACACACAAGTCTGACATTTGGTTCATTAGTTCACAGGGATGCCAGGTTGTTTATTCTGTGGGTTGGGGATTGGATATCGGCGATATGACGAAAAGTTTATATCATGATACTTGAAGACGTTTCTATGATACACAATCATGATATACAGGTTTGCTAACAAAGTGCCCCAAAAAGCCAAAAACATAAGTACAGTATTTTTATTTAACATGTAAATTACTTAACACTCAAAGGGAGGGAAAAAAAATCTATCAACTGTATGACTTTAAAGCTTCAGTATGTAATTATTAACATAAAATTTAATTGTAATTTTTATTTTAAAATGTTTAAACGTTATAAATAAAACATTACAAAGACAGGCGATGTCTCAGAAAAGTATACAGTGACAAAAAAAAGTTATTGATATTATGTCATCATAATTCCCAGCGCTAGACGGATGTTTAGCATATATGAGATTTTTTTTACACATAACGTATCTATTACGCACATACCTGCGATGTATAAAATAAAGATGTTTCAGGACCTTGATGTTTAAAAAAACAGCGTGATTTCAATACTGCATCATTAAAAAGGTGTATTGTATGAGGTTACGTCATATGTTTGGTAATGATGGAGTTTAGTACAGGGTTTGAAGGGGAAGATTTTGAGTTTTGGAACGTTTACGATTGGTTTTGACACACAGACCTGGCAACCCTGCACTGGAACTAACAAGCAATCAAGTCTGTCATAAACAAAACAGAAGAAAACTTGCATGACAGAAACATTAATAGCTCTAAAATATCATATCGGACAGTAAACATCTAGCTGTTCAACTACATTTGGAGTGAAAACTGAAAAAAAATCATGCAAAATTCACTATTCCGTTAATCACACTACAACGTTGTGTGTTTGTGTTGCGTACAGTGTGGAAGCACCATCCAGCAGATAGAAGACATCAAACCCAACACCATCCACATGGCCTGGCAGATCCCGCAGTACTTCCTCATGACGTGCGGAGAGGTGGTGTTCTCCGTCACGGGTCTCGAGTTCTCCTACTCACAGGTACAGTCACCTAGAAATCGCTTCTGTTTCGCCGCAATGCTGTCAACACCAGTGTGTTTATCTGCGAGTTATCTGATCCCACTCAGGCGCCTAAGAACATGAAGTCGGTCCTTCAAGCCGGCTGGCTGTTGACCACCGCGATTGGAAACATTATCGTGCTGATTGTAGCTGAAGTAGGACAACTTCCTGAGCAGGTACGGAAATTACCTCAACTTAATACCAATAATAATGTTATCAATTGACAGCAAGGTGTGTTTTAACTACCATGAGTTACTGAATAGGTTAACATTCATAAACTAGAAACCATTAATAAATGTTAACAATGTTGTATGTGTATTATGGGGTTTTTTTTAATGTTAAAAAACTAGATCTGTACGACCTAATACTTATTCCATCTGTAACTAAAAATGAGCCCTCGTAAATTAGTATAAAATAAATTACAACATGTTTATTAGTGTTGTTCATTAGCTAAAGCAATAATAATAATAATAATAATAATAATAATCCTGGAAAAAGTGGCTACAGAAGTTGGAAAAAATTATTTTAAAAAATAAGAATAAAGAAAGGAATAATAATATAAGTCCTTGTGAACATTACTTAAGGCGTATTAATGCTGAAGGTTCTGGATTGTTAATGTTATGAATAATTATTACTACTAATAAAAATAATAACTACCTTTCATAGGAAGAAGCAGGTCTAAGTGTTTTTACAGGAAAATAATAATACAAAATAATACAAAATTTAAAAATAAAACGATAAACGGGTGTTGATTAAAATGTAACAAGAAGAATAAGAATTAGCATAAAAGCAATAAAGGTCTTAAAAATAATCAAAAGACTGAACACTTTCCTCAAATCCTCTGTCAGCTTGACGTAACCATGTCGTAAACATCAGGGAAGACGTAATGTGCTATGATGGACATAAATGTGTGTAAGATAGATGCCATGAGAGCTTTTTTTGTTTGTTTGTTTGTTTGTTTTTTTGGCTAATTTAAGTTTGAGTCCTTGCTAGTAAGCATACACTTTATTACCAATGATATAATACCATAATAAATTAATATAAATTAATAATTTCAAGGAAACTGTCCTAACATACAGTGTTTATAAATACAAGTTTCTAACTGGCTGGAAGACTCACAGTTCTATGCCACCACGATGTAACATATGTAATTATTATTAAGTACGTACTTATTTAAGTATGTATTTGGTAGCATTCCAGTGTTTTGTGCACATTAACGCATCTCGATTTTATAACCCATACAACGTGTGTGTGTTTGATCCACAGTGGGCCGAGTACGTGCTGTTTGCATCGCTCTTGATGTGTGTGTGCATCATCTTCTCCATCATGGCTTACTTCTACACCTACGTCGACCCGGCCGAGATCGAGGAGCAGTTTTCCGAGCACGAACCCGACGACAAGGAGAAGAAGCAGCAGCTGGAGATGAAGATGGACACCACGTACACCTCAGACGACAAGAAACCAAATCCAGATGAAATAAAGCAGACCAAGATCTGAACATCTCACACACACACACACGTTCCTAATGCTGCGGAGAAAAGAAATAATCTCTGACTTTTAAATTCCCTGAAGAGCCAGGATAGTTTTAAGTGGCGGCTTAAGGACCAGCCCAGAGGAAGTGAGTCAAACTGTTGTCGTTGGTGGACAGTTGGCGTCCATTTTGTGGGAAGAGTGATGTATAAACCAGGCAACTCGCTCAAATTTCCAAGAAAAAAAAATGGCAGAACAGTACACACTTTTTTCCATCTAAATCCAGAATTCTGAGGTAATTTAAATGTAATATTCTGAATTATTTCCACAGACGATCCTTTTTTGTTTTGTTTTTTTTAAATATGCATGTTTGGAAGAAAAATTTGGATTTATGAAAAAAAAAATGGATTTCATCATGGAAAAATTTAACAGTATTTAATGTATCTTAATGTATCTAAGTATATATTTTGTAGCATCCCTCTTGTTTTTGTACATAAAGTTAACGTTAATGCGTTAATGTTTATTAATTTAAAATACTAACAAAACCCTGATCGACCATCGATCGAGTCCTTCAATAAAGAACTTTCTTTCATACTCCTGTCTATTTCAGTCAAAAGACATTCCATTAAAAATAAAGCAAAATCAAAAGCTAACACTTTTTAAAAAAAAAAAAAAAAAAAAAAAAAAGGTTTGCACCCCTCATGGTTTCTGAGTGAGAAACAACAACAAAAAATAAAACATACCTGTATTTTACAATTTATCTACAAAAGTAAAAAGTAATAAAGTAATAAAATAATCATCTTGTGACAACGACTGAAAATGAGCTGAAAATTTTTTAACGATTTTTCAGGTGAATATAAAAGAATTATTCAAAGATAAAACAAATGTAAAAACTTAGCGTGGTCATTTACAGTTGCAAAGGTTTAGTTCCTATGGTTTATCTACCAAATAACAAAAATTCTAAAAAGTAAATAAATAAATAAATAAAAATGACAAGACATCAATTCAAAATTAGCCGAAATTAAAAAAAAAAAAAAAAAAAAAAGAGAATCAAAAGTGAAGTTTTTTTTCTGGTGAATATTACTAACAAAGAGGATCCAAAAGCTGACATGAAAATTTGGGAGAATATTATTAGGGAATATTTATATTTAGAAAGAGAGAGATGCAAATCTTTTATCTGATACCATTTAGACGCAGCCCTTAAAAAAAAAAAAAAAAAAAAAAAAAAAAAAAAAGGTTTCCTGAGGGTACACAAACTTTCGCACTCACCTGTAAACATGACGGTTTGCATTTCTTTCCTTCCTGTCTAACGCAAACCATTCAGGCATGAACAGGAAAAGAAACACAGTATTCAAACATAATAGGATAAAAATCATTATTTATGATTTTATGAGTAAAACTCTTTTTTTTTTTTATATTAAAATGAAACAGAGCACCCGCAAAATGTAACATACATTCGATAAAAAGGCAAGGCAATCTCAGTAATGGCCATTTGAGAGGCTCGGTTTTTAAATATTTACCTTTTCTCTCTCTTTTCTTTTTTTTTTTTTTTTAATTACTAACAATATCTACAGCAGGGCGTGGCCGTCTGTACACAGTGATCCGCTGGGGGAAAAAAAATCCATAATCTGTGAGTGTGTAAAAGTATATACAAGTCTATACTCGCATCCAAACTCTTTCTAGTCCAGTTGATGCAGATCTGATATCTCCTTTCGCAAGAAAAGGGCTCGGACACACACACACACACCCACACACACACACGCACACACGCACACACACACATCCATGCTGTTTGATCAGAGCCATGCTATGGTTGCGTTTAAGGGTTCAGCAATGTTTTTTTTTTTTTTTTTCCGCTGGCTGATGTCGTAACGTAGAAGCAGAAGCTTCCAGAAGCTACTCGCTTGCTATGCAGTCGAGTGTGTGTGTGTTTGTGTGTGGTGTGCGTACACCACACACCACACACACACACCCACACACACACCATATATACACACAGACACCCCCTTCACCGTCCGTGAATTTGTTAAAACACACAGCACTACAGGAAGCTTGTGGAGTTTGAAGGACACTCGGGACTCGGAGGACGCTGGTGTTGTGATTCGCTGACCCGGTGCATGGTGGGAGGGGCTTCGGTGTGACTGATATACCCAGTGGACCAATCACTGAGGAGAAGAGGAAGATGTCCTGGCTCTGGAGAACCTTTACAGAAAGGAAGTTGCTTGGTTAATGAACTCAAGATGAATTTAGAGGGGAAACAAAACACACATCCTATAACAGTTACCGCTGTAATCTCTGTATAAGCTGGGTCACCATCACGTCCGAGATCCCTGGGTACGTCTCCTCAGCAAGTAACATGGCCTCTCCCAACTCATCTAACACGTCAGGCTTCACCGCATGTTCACCACAACGCTCTTTTAGCTGCCGTCACACACACACACACACACACACACACACACAATCATTACAATGTACACACGTAAAATTTCGCTCATTGAAACAACATCGAAAGAGCTTTTAACAGTTTCAACACATTATTTATAAAGCACATTTGAAACAACTCGCTTTGACCAAACTGCTGCACGTGTCAAAGCACGTGGCTGATATTTCTGCCGTACCTCTGTTAAGACTGGTGTGATAACGGTAGACAGGATCTGTGACAGCGGCCTCTGAGGTGTATCCTGCATCAAGAACACACACACATATGATTTTATTAGTGTAAAATAAGGAAGTCTATTAAAAATAATTATGGAGTAGGAGCTTGAGGATCTGAGCATGTGATGTGCACCTGCTCTTCCAAATTTGCTCCATTTTGCAGCTTTTTGGGGTCTTTCTCCCGAATCGTGAAGATCCACTCATCATTGCTGAAGTCGTTTCCACCGGACGCCTGTCCATCCGCCTCTCTGAGAGAGAGAGAGAGAGAGAGAGAGAGAGAGAGAGAGAGAGAGAGAGAGAGAATCTTAAGGAAGGTTTATCTATTATCAATTAGGTGAATGTAGAATTTCAGCATGAAGAAGCATCTGGAATTTTTCTACTGAAGTTTCAAAATCTTGGAATAGTTGGCTGAAGAAAATGTGCGAAGGAGACAGAATCATCTGCGTACGAGTCAGAATCATCGGAGCTGGAGTCGTCTCGGCACTGCTCGGCCTTCCACTGCTTGTACCGGTCGATCAGCTCGGTCAGGTAGGACGTTTTCTTAGCGTAGCGCACAATCAGCTTGTGCTTCAGCAACTCTTTGGCTGTGGGTCTCTAAAAGAGAGAGAGAGACAGAGAAAAAGAAAAAGATATTTTCACGTACACCATTCAGATACGATGTTAAATCCATGTAGAAAAGGTGTAGGAGCTAATAAAAGTAAGAACCCTTGTAGAAGGTTCTCTACCCCGACTTACAAAACTGGGGTCCTTGTTTAAACACGCCTCCACAAACTCTTTGAGCGGTTTGCTGTAGTTGCCCTCCAGCGTGGGTGGGTTGTTCTTTGGGATGAGGAAGAGGACCTTCATGGGGTGCAGGTCCGAGTGAGGCGGCTCGCCTTTTGCCAACTCGATCGCTGTGATCCCCAGAGACCAGATATCAGCCTTCGGTGGAGGTGAAGTGCGAGAGAAATAAATATTAGATAATATTAGATAAATAAAGAAGAATATTTATCATACATTACCGAAATAATCAGTGACTGAGAGTGGAATATTTCGAGTGGCCCCATGCATGGTGTGTGTGTGTGTGTGTGCGTGTGTAAACCTGCTGACCTTCGAGTCGTAAGCGGACTGTTTAATGACCTCTGGTGCCATCCAGAAAGGCGTCCCTACGAACGTGTTGCGCTTGATCTGCGTATCCGTCAGCTGACCCGCTACGCCAAAGTCCGCCAGTTTGACCTCTCCCTGCTCAGACAGCAACACGTTGGCCGCTGGACCACATAACACACACACACACACACACACACACACACACACACACCAGAGCAAATTTAGGGATTTCGAGGATAGATTTATATTTTATCTTGTTTCTAGCCAGAAATGTGTACAGTGTATGAACCGTGATAAAGAACTTGAGAAGAAAATTTTCTGGTTTAAAGTTTGTAGCTCCATTTCTTTATTATTTCTACTGGACAGTGAGACAGGAATAGGCAAGTATTAGGTTATTATTAAGGTATTATTAAGTATAAACATACATGTCTCATTTTTTAAACAATAATCAAGACAGAAGTTAAAGAATTTCACAAAATAATAAAATATTAGTAAGGGGAAAAAAAAGAAACCAACCTGCAAACCTCAGCTGGTCATGAATAATATACAGTAAGCTTAGTTAGGGTTGGGCGATATGATGATTTAATATCGATATCGCAATAAATTCTGAGATTATCGCAGGTAATGGAGAGATCTTTTTCTATCATTTCTTCAGCTACAAACTCTGATTAGAAGCAGCTGATTTGATGTTAAGATTTTGTGCTAAATCTTTAAAACTGTAAAAAGTATTTATTTATTTATTATTATAATTAAATGGATGATTTTTTTCTTTTCAGTTGAGTCATTTATTTTAACAGTGTCAGTTTTTCCTTTTTTTGTATTAAATACAACAGGCTTTAAATTGTGATACATATCGAGTATCGTGATACGATATTTTGTGGCAAAGAAGTGCAAGCTGTACACTAGTTTATGATAGTTGATGATATAAATATAGCCAAAATCTTATCGAAGTATTCAATTTATAGAATTTCACGAATAAACAAAGTAAACACATTATTTCACACATATATTGTAATGCCCTGATTGATCTTTGGAATAATTTGCGAATTGTCAGGTCTGGATTTGAAAGTATATCTTAAAGTTTTCTACGATCTAAAAATTTCCTACATTCAGGAACGCTTTAATGAGGAATACTTTAATGCTTACATGGTATACATGATTAACTGTGTGTATTTAAATAATCAGGATGAGAAAGAGATGAAGAGATGACTCAAATTTCTCAGTGAGTCAGAGAGCAGGATAGTGGATCAGGCAGCTGTACCTTTAATATCTCTGTGGATTTTCTTCTCAGAGTGCAGGTACTCCAGGCCTTTCAGGATTTCCCGCAGGATGGTGGCGATCTGTGCCTCGTCCAGAGCACCGGGCTCCAGCTGGAGAGAGAGAGAGAGAGAGAGAGAGAGGGAGAGAGAGAGAGAGATAGAGAGAGATAGAGAGGGGGAGAGAGGGGGAGAGAGAGAGAGAGAGAGAGAGAGAGATAGAGAGGGGGAGAGAGGGGGAGAGAGAGGGGGAGAGAGAGAGAGATGGAGAGAGATAGAGAGAGATAGAGAGGGGGAGAGAGAGGGAGAGAGAGAGAGATAGAGATAGAGAGGGAGAGAGAGATAGAGAGAGAGAGATAGAGAGGGAGAGAGAGATAGAGAGAGAGATAGAGAGGGAGAGAGAGATAGAGAGAGAGATAGAGAGGGAGAGAGAGAGATAGAGAGGGAGAGAGAGATAGAGAGAGAGAGATAGAGAGGGAGAGAGAGATAGAGAGAGAGATAGAGAGGGAGAGAGAGATAGAGAGAGAGAGATAGAGAGGGAGAGAGAGAGATAGAGAGGGAGAGAGAGATAGAGAGAGAGAGATAGAGAGGGAGAGAGAGATAGAGAGGGAGAGAGAGATAGAGAGAGAGAGATAGAGAGGGAGAGAGAGATAGAGAGAGATAGAGATAGAGAGGGAGAGAGAGATAGAGAGAGATAGAGATAGAGAGGGAGAGAGAGATAGAGAGAGATAGAGATAGAGAGAGAGATAGAGAGAGAGATAGAGAGAAAGCACATTTGATCAAGGGCTTAGCTGTGACTAGCAACACAGTGTTTGTGAGATTGTGACTTTTTTTTTTTTTTTATTTTATTTACTAACTTCATTTATTATCTTTTTCCAAGTTTAAACTGCATTGATAAAAATATAAAAAATAATAAATTATTTTTTATTATTTGATATTATTTAACAATATTATTTAATGTGATGTAATTATTTTTATATACTTTTTTAACTTTTTTAAATGTTTAACATTTAGTTTACTTTATTAATATTTTTCCAAAATTAAAATTGTAATAATAAAAATTACAATTACAAAAACGTACAAAAAATAAAATAAAATAAAAAGAGGAAAATTTCCAATGATATAGTAATGCTGTTGTTATATTTCAAAATAAGTTAAAAATCACATGCTAAAAAAAAAAAGATGTGCTTTATATTACAAAAGCTTTTCTTTAATGTTACTTAAACTCTCAAGGGATAATTCAGGTTGAATGAGTTGGATTCCTCGACTCGATTATGTAAAATGATTGAAATATTGTACAGAAGACAACCTGCACACCCACGCTCATAAAAAAAACTCTTTCCCCCGAACACTAATTCAAGTATCGGGTTCTTACTCACCAAATCCAGCGCAGATCCTCCGCCCAGATACTCCATAATGATCCACAGCTTTGAGCCCTGAATCAGATGAGCAAAAACCTGATTACACTCTTACGAACAAACAGCGTCGTCTGAAGGTTACACTCCTCTGAACATACGTGTGTGTGTGTGTGTGTGTGTGTGTGTGCGTCTAATCCCAGTCGCTCTTTAATTTCAGGTTACGTACCAGAACATATAAGACCATGGATCATATTTATTTTTTTTGGTGGCAAACTACTATAGTTTAGTGTAATTAAGTGAACATCTTTTTTAATTAATATTAAAAATAAGTTCATATAATAAATATATTATTTAGATGCCACTAAATATATGTGTCAGATTTTTAATGGAAAAATATTGCTTAAAAGATTAACAAAAAAATAATAAACAAAAACTTATATATGCTTTAACCCTATTCAGAGTCAAAGTTCTATTACTATTTTTTTAAACATAAAACATATTTTTTTTCCCCTTTTTCTTTTCTCATTTTTTAAAAAAAAAATCTGCTTTTGTTTTTCTTCCTCGTTAGTTTATTTGCTTCCCTTTTTCTCTCCCTTCCTCTCTTAGGAATGGCTTTAACAGTCCAAAAAAAAATAATTAAACCATATATATTTGCAAACAATTGTCTTTACCATTCTTCCAAAAAGGGAAGTGGTAAAGTGGGTTTAAAAATAAATGAATAAATAAATAAATGAATGAATAGATAGATAGATAGATAGATAGATTGATTAATTGTCAGATTTTTTTTTTAACCTATCAGAATTGTTAACTTTAAAGTAAAAATGTTAAGAAAAAATAGAAATATTATATACTACTAGATATCATATATATGTATATATGATTATACATATAATTCTGGTTGTATGATACATTTCAGTGTTTAGTGATCTGGTGATCTTTAGCGTGCTGCTCACTTTGAGGTAGGAGCCGTAGTACTTGGTGACGAAGGGGCTGTCACACTGGCTCAGGACGGTGATCTCCTGCTGGATGTCCTCGATCTCATCCTCGGCCTCCTCCAGGTCGATGATCTTGATGGCCACCACCTTCTGCGTGCGATTATCGATGCCTTTGAAGACCTCGCCGAACGAGCCCTTGCCGATGCGCTCCAGCTTGGTGAACAGCTGCTCGGGGTCGGCTCTCAAACTCTGCAAGGTGGGAGTTTCAGCTTTACTGGCAACCCGAGCTGCGTCTGACACGCACCAAGCGTTAAAGACAAAGTTCTTCTGTCTGATTTCTTCTCACCACGACAGCTACAGCGACGCTGTAGATTTGTGGGCGGGACTAGAAGTACAGTACTGTGCAAAAGTCTTATATAGGCACCCTATATATTTTAGTTATAGATGTTTATTTTCTGACTTCTACATTATTGATTCAGTACAAAAACATTTTAGATTCCAAACATTAGTTTTCCAGCACAGAATGAAATGTTACAGAAAAATGTTTGTATGTCAGTAAAGAAAGCAGCAGAATACATAAGAGACACTTTTCAGATAAAAACATAATGAAGGCTGCTGGGTTTCGCTGCAGAAATAAGAAGCGAGTCGACAGTCAAAGTCTCCAGAAGAACTGTGGCTGCTTCTGCAAGATGCTCAGTAACACTTCCAGCTCATTTCCTTATAAAACTGCACCTGAGAATACTCTTTTATTTTTTTAAAGCGAAGGATCGTCACATTAAATATTGACTTTCTTTCATTTATTACTGTTTACTGCTCTTTATAGTATTTTTTTTAAAATGTAGAAACATTTAATTTCATTATTTTTGAAGGCATCTTTGCTCTACAGCATTTCTTTGCACGTGCCTAAGACTTTTGCACAGTACTGTATATAAGAAGTAATCATTTCATGTCATGTTTAGCTATCGTGGAACGAAAACGCAGAGATGTGCGCTCTGGTCTCGGCTTTTAGGTGAGTCGTGAAACATTTATTCCTTTTTTTTTCCTCTAACAGAGCCATTTAAGATCGTCTGCAGTTTTCATGCTTGTAAATAAATCGACATTCTTTACATCACCAACAAAGAAGAAGGACCACGAGTGATCTACGTAGCAAACTGCAGCGATAACATGACGATAGATTATCCGATTATCTGTTTTTGTTTGTTTGTTTTTGTTTTTTAATAAATAAATTTGCATAGTGGAGAGTACTTTACTGCATGGTCATAAAGTGTTACTTAGTGCTGAAGCCTGTAGATGTCATTCTGTGTGTGTGTGTGTGTGTGTGTGTGTGTGTGTTTTGTGATTGCAGAGCGGTTGCTTAACTTCCTGCCTGAGGGACTGGTGTGTCACAATGCTCACGGTTGCAGTTTATTTCAAACACACATCTAACACTCCTGATCCAGTACGACATCTCCGGAGAGAAAACGTAAAGAATCCGGAATAATCCGAGTTGGGAAGGAACAGTAATGTTACAGTAACGTTCAGTAATAAAAGCGAGTCGTTCCAGCAGCAACCGTTTCCTTCCTGTCTGTTTCCCGATTCCTCATTAACTCTGCTCCATTTCGTCTGCGTTCTGGATGTAAATTATAGAGTTTTGTGAACAGGGAAAGCGTTCGTTTGTGGTGCCATGACCAAAGACGACTTGTTTCTATAAGAAATAAATTATTATATATTACTTTCTATTGAGATAAAACTCTATTCTACTCTACTGCATTCTATTCTTATACTCTACTGTGTTGTACTGTGTTCTATTATACTCTAGTCTATCTTTATACTCTATCTACTGTGTTTCATTATATTCTACTCTACGCTAATTTTATACTCTATGCTAGTGTTCTATTCTCATACTCTATTCTCATACTCTATTCTCATACTCTATTCTCATACTCTATTCTCATACTCTATTCTCATACTCTATTCTCATACTCCACTGTGTTCCATTATTTTCTACTTTACTCTTATACTCTATTCTACTGTGTTCTATTATATTCTACTCTTATACTCTATTCTACTGTGTTCTATTATACTCTATTCTTATACTTTATTCTACTGTGTTCTATTATACTCTATTCTTATACTCTATTCTACTGTGTTCTATTATACTCTATTCTTATACTTTATTCTACTGTGTTCTATTATACTCTATTCTTATACTCTATTCTACTGTGTTCTATTATACTCTATTCTTATACTTTATTCTACTGTGTTCTATTATACTCTATTCTTATACTCTATTCTACTGTGTTCTATTATACTCTATTCTTATACTCTATTCTACTGTGTTCTATTATACTCTATTCTTATACTCTATTCTACTGTGTTCTATTATACTCTATTCTTATACTCTATTCTACTGTGTTCTATTATACTCTATTCTTATACTCTATTCTACTGTGTTCTATTATACTCTATTCTTATACTCTATTCTACTGTGTTCTATTATACTCTATTCTTATACTCTATTCTACTGTGTTCTATTATACTCTATTCTTATACTCTATTCTTATACTCTATTCTCATACTCCACTGTGTTCCATTATATTCTACTTTACTCTTATACTCTATTCTACTGTTCTATTATATTCTACTCTTTCTAAAAGAAATAAGTTATTATATATTTCTTTCTATTTAGATAAAACTCTATTCTACTCTACTGTATTCTAGTTTTATATTCTATTCTTATACTCTACTGTGTTGCATTATATTCTACTCTATTCTACTCTACTCTTATGATCTATTATACTTTATTCTATTCTACTCTACTCCATTCAACACTACTCTCCACCCTACCTTATTCTATTGTAGTCTAATATACTATTACCTATTATACTCTATTCTACTCTCCTCTATTTTACTCTATTATGATCTATTATACTTTATTCTAATCTACATGCTACATTCTACACTATTATATGATCAATCAGACTTGATTTTATTCTACTTGCTATATTCTCCTCACTGTTTCCTTCCTGTCTGTTTCCCGATTCCTCATTAAATCTGCTCCATTTCGTCTGCGTTCTGGATATAAATTATAGAATTTTGTGAACAGGGAAAGCGTTCGTTTGTGGTGCCATGACCAAAGACGACTTGTTTATATAAGAAATAAATTATTATATATTACTTTCTATTAAGATAAAACTCTATTCTACTCTACTGCATTCTATTCTTATACTCTACTGTGTTCCATTATACTCTACTCTATCCTCATACTCTACTTCATTATATTCTACTCTACACTACTCTTATACTCTATTCTACTGCAGTCTATTATACTCTATTCTCATACTCCACTGTGTTCCATTATATTCTACTTTACTCTTACACTTTATTCTACTGTGTTCTATTATATTCTATTCTTTCTATAAGAAATAAATTATATATTACTTTCTATTGAGATAAAACTCTATTCTACTCTACTGTATTCTAGCCTTATATTCTATTCTTATACTCTTCTGCGTTGCATTATATTCTACTCTACTCTATTCAACACTATTCCCTACCCTACTTTACTCCACTCTACTCTACTTTACTCCACTCTACTCTAGTCTATTATGATCTATTATACTTTATTCTACTCCATTCAACACTATTCTTTACCCTACTTTATTCTACTGTACTCTGTTGTACTTCTATTGTACCTTATTTTATTCTATTGTACTTTAGTCTGTTCTACTCTACTCTATTATGATCTATTATACTTTATTATCCTGTATTGCATTCAACACTTTTCTCTACCCTATTATATTCTATTCTACTCTCTATATTCTCTATTCTACGTTACCCTGATCTACTCTACTCTATATTGATCTATTACACTTTATTCTACTCTATTCCGTTCAACAACATTCTCTACCCTACTTTATTCTATTGTACTCGACTATACTCTATTCTGATCTATTATACTTTATTCTATTGTACTCTAATATACTTTTATCTATTATTCTCTATTCTACTTTACTCGGTTCTACTCTATTTTACTCTATTATGATCTATTATACTTTATTCTATTTTACTCTACTATACTCTATTCTACTTTTCCCCTGTTCTACTCTACTCTGTTATGGTCTATTATACTTTATTCTACTCTGCTCTATTCTGTCCTACTCTTTTGTAAATGTCTTCAGGAAATCGTCCTTATTCATGCAACACGCTTTGATAGGAAGAATTAGTTTTTCCCCTGATCAGAGGCGACAGTGTGCAGCAGCCTGGTGAATATAACAGTAATGACAGCTGTGCAGCTTGATGTGATGTGATCTGTGATCAATTCAGGTGTGTGATTAAGACAGATCCTCTTACCTGTATCCCCGGTAAACTGCCCTGCACCGGCGACTGAGCCATGGCTTGTGAAAGAGCACCAGTGTTAAAGAAATAAATAAATTAAATAAATAAAAAGCCCCTGTTCAGCAGTCCTGCCTGATATTAACCCCCTTTAAAAGTGCGACAGAGATGCGGACAACATCCGCCGAGTCTGCACTTCCAGCTGACGGAGTTGTGCGGAAAAAAACAACAAAAAAAGATCACACTAGCTCAAAACACTCTCTAGGCATTCACTTAGCGAGCCTCGGGAATGAATTTAAATTAGAAAAACATTACAAACATCACTTTACGACACGAAAAGTGCAGGAAAAAGTTCTCTTTACGGCTTTTCTCAAGGCTCGTGCAGGCGGCTAGTTAACCGTTTAGCTAGCTTACATGGACTTTCAAAACACAGCACTATAAAATGATTATTAAAAATACTCCAGGCGTTGTTTTTTTTTGTCCAGACAGGGGTGCACCTTTCTGAACTACAACCCTGGCTGTGTCAATGACGCGAACAGAGAAAAAGCGTCACTTGTTTCGGGTGGAGAAGCTCAATGTTGACATCCTCAATTCACTTTACAGCTCGCCGCCATTTTCCTGACGCTGTCATTAGGGCATCAGGGCGGAGTCAAGAGGACTAGGACACGCCCCTTTGACATAACGGATGGCGATTCATTTGAATTTCTTTTTCTTTTTTTTTTTTTTTTTTTTGAGCTATTAATATGTCTATAATTATTCATTATTGATGTTACATTTAGGAAAAAATAAAAATTCGGAATATTTCTACACCTTTATCTTCATACATATTAGGAAACGCCCCCATGTCCTCGCGCGACTCCAAAAAAAGCTCAAAATCACTAACTTTAGCTAAATTAGCTACCAGAAAACTATAAGTAAATATTACTAAACTAACGAGACACGATTTGGGCTTTAATATCACAGTCTCAATTTGTGTTTCAATCATATTTTCAACTTTTTTTAACCACAACCAAAGCTTCTAAGTTATTTAGCTAACTAGATTAGCACACAGGTGTGGTTAACGGTTTCCATGTCGTCATCATCTAATCTTGAACGTGATTGGTCCAACGCAGTCGAGTATTTATTTTATTTTATTTTATTTGTTGGAGTTCAGGGCTACTGCAGCTTACGTTATCATGCAATGGGTCATTTTCTCCATAGATCTGACTTCAAGATTAAATATGAATGGCTGCCAGCAAAAGAAACATAAACAGTTTCATTAACATTTAATGCATTTTGCTTCCACAGTGACCTCAGCCATTGTACCAGAAGGTTAAAGCAATTACAAAGGCCACTAGAAGACGAGGATGTCTTGAATTTTTTTCCTTCACATTACTTCAACAAGTAATACTGTTATTGATAAAGCACGTAAATTATTCTAGGAAATTTCAGATGTTTCCCTGTATATATATATATATATATATATATATATATATATATATATATATATATATATATATATCTTCTTCTTCTTTCGGCTTTTCCCTTCAGGGGTTGCCACAGCGAATCATCACTCTCCACCTGTCCCTATCTGCTGCATCCTCAACACTTGCACCCACTAGCTTCATATCCTCATTTATTTCCTCCATATACCTCCTCTTTGGCCTTCCTCTTTGCCTCCTGCCTGGCAGCTCCATGTCCAACATTCTCCTACCAATATACTCACTCTCCCTCCTCTGAACATGTTCAAACCATCTTAATCTGGCCTCCCTAACTTTGTCCCCCAAACGTGCAACATGAGCTGTCCCTCTGATGTACTCGTTCCTAATCCTGTCCAACCTTGTCACTCCCAAAGAGAACCTCAACATCTTCAGCTCTGCTACCTCTAGCTCTGACTCCTGTCACAGCGACACTGTCTCTAAACCATACAGCATGGCCGGTCTCACCACTGTCTTGTACACCTTCCCCTTGATTCTCGCTGATATTTTTCTATCACACAGAACTCCCGACACCTTTCTCCACCCATTCCAACCTGCCTGCACTCGCTTCTTCACCTCTTTCCCACTCTCTCCATTACTCTGGACTGTTCACCCTGTAATCTTACTGTTCCACTTCCCTCCCTTTCATTCACACACATGTACTCAGTCTTACTACGACTGACTTTCATTCCTCTTCTCTCCAGCGCAAACCTCCACCTCTCCAGGTTTTCCTCCACCTGCTCCCTGCTCTCACTACAGATCACAATGTCATCCGCAAACATCATTGTGTAAGGAGACTCCTGTCTGACCTCCTCTGACAACTGGTCCATCACCATAGCAAACAGGAAGGGTCTCAGAGCCGATCGCTGATGCAGTCCCACCTCCACTTTGAACTCCTCTGTCTGACCTACAGCACACCTCACCACTGTCCTGCTCCTCTCATACATGTCCTGCACCACTCTGACATACTTCTCTGCCACTCCCGACTTCCTCATACAGTACCACAGCTCTTCTCTTGGCACCCTGTCATACGCCTTCTCCAAGTCTACAAACACACAGTGCAACTCCCTCTGACCATCCCTATACTTCTCCATCAAAATTCTCAGAGCTTATGTTGCTTATGTTTGTACATATATATACAGAGAAACATCTGAAACCAGAGCAATGAGGAGTTTTTTCTCAGGTCTGGGTGATAGATTGATTTCCTGCGAGCTTTATCCTTATCTTCATCGGCTTTAGGTCTGGAGGGAAACTGTCCACATGAGCAAACCTATAAATTAAAAAAAAAAAAAAGAGCTTGAAGTGTTCTACATGGAGGAGCTGCCAAGATCATCCAGAAGTTTCTCCAACTTTGTTAGACATCACAGGAACTGACTCAGACCTGTTCAACTCTCCAGAGGAGATGTCACAAAATATTACCTATGGGGTGCAAATAATTTTGCACACTGATGTCCATGTGGTTTTCCTCTGGTTTCCTTCCATCTCCCAAAACATGTGATATATGTGTGTTTATTCATGTTTATATGTGTGTTACTGTGCATGACTTTGTGGGTTTGTGTGTGTGTGTGTGTGTGTGATTAACAAGCTCACCCTGCACCATACAGCTGCATTTCCTGATATGAATATGGAAAATTCCACATTCATAAAGCCAGAGCTTTGAAGGCAAGGCATAATTTTAAAATAATTTCCTCTGGCTTGATAGGTCAAAGCCTATATTTGTATTTATAAGCCGTAAAATTTACACTATATTTAATATAATTGATCAAATATAAGGCATAAATGCTGGTGCATTTTATATTATATCATATCATATCATATCATATCATATCATATCATATCATATCATATCATATCATATTATATTATATTATATTATATTATATTATATTATATGTCCTCACTGTTATTAAGTATTTGTATCCTGTATGTTTCTTTCTAATAATGTCACTTGAACACTTGGAAATTTGAACACTAGATGGCGCCTCTGCTTTATTTTTGCTTATTGCTGGGTTTTTCTCCACATTTTTATCCGATTTTGTTAGTGCCTGTGTGGCCTTCTTGGATTTTCTACACAGCATTAATACAGATTAGGCTACTGCATGACCAACATGGTTACTGTAAAAAGAAAAAGTGACCAAAATTTATTAACTTGCTGAGGGAAAAAATAGAAATAATGATTTACTTTCTCATGGGAACTGGCCTAATGATTCACTTTTTCAGATATTTTTCCATCAGAATCTAATGATTTCAATTATTTCAGAAAATCTGTTCATTACTTTACAGGGGAAAAAAAACATCACATCCATTTCACACATGATTATGCGAATAATACATTTAACCAGGTTATGTCCTGAAAAGGCATATGTGAAGTCAATGTGATGACGCGTGAGAAGAATTATTCATGTGAGAAAAATCATGTATTAAATACAAAACCATACGCCATACATGTGGAAAAGTCACATGAATTGAAATTGATTTAATCATTTATAAAAACCCACACATAAAAAGGAAACGCATGCACTAAATATGACAAGTCTACTATATATGATAAATTAACATAAATGAAACGTGAAAAATTCATATGCACTACATGTGAAAACCCAATATGTCTAAAAACCACATGTGACTCATGTGATTATCCACATGTGACTTTTCGGTAACGATTTCTAATCAGTTACTGATCCAGAAATCTAGGCCTGTTCAGCATCTCATTAAATAAATTGTTATATCTTCCAGGAAGATTTTCTTTCTTGATATTAGCTGATGTTTTTTTGCATGTTCATGATGATGATGAAAATAGACCCCAAGGTTTTTATATAATTAGCTCTTCATTTTCAGATAAATTAACCCCAGTTTTCTTGTTTTAATAAAGTAATATTTATGGATCCATCACTGGGATAACTGGATCTTTTTTTTAAAATAGAATTTATATTTTATTTGACATAGAAGACACAAGCTTGTATGCCAAGTAACTTTGGCTAAATGTGTGACCTGCATTCTTTTGTTATCGCGCTCATCTCTATTTATTGGATGCTCTCAGCTGAGCCATGCCTCCTAAGGCATCAGAGGCGACTGGAGCCGGGCCGTATGCTGTGAATAAACCCGTCATAATCCTCAAACGCTCTCAAATTCCTCCAGAGCGCCTCTTCATCTCAAATCTGCTCAATTTTCTTCAAACAGAGCCCTCGCACCCCAGCGAAAATGGCATGGATATTTAGTGATGGATGGGCAATGGAGGTTTGCTTCAAGTGCACCATCTCCAAAAGCCCCCATTGCGCGCACACACACACACACACACACACACATATATATATATATATATATATATATATATATATATATATATATATATGTATATATATACACACACACACACACACACAGGGAAACATCTGAAACCAGAGCAATGAGGAGTTTTTCTCAGGTCTGGGTGATAGATTGATTTCCTGCGAGCTCCTAATTCCTTATCTTCATCGGCTTTAGGTCTGTCCACATGAGCAAACCTATAAATTAAAAAAAAAAAAAAAAAAAAAAAAAAAGCTTGAAATGTTCTGCATGGAGGAGCTTCCAAGATCATCTAGAAGTTTCTCCAACTTTGGTAGACATCACAGGAACTGACTCAGAGCTGTTCAACTCTCCAGATGTCACAAAATATTACCTATGGAGTGCCAATAATTTTGCACACTGATGTCTTGTAGCTTCAGAGTCTTTGGTTTGATCTCAAGCTTGTTCTTCCCATGTCCATGTAGGTTTCCTCTGGTTTTCTTCCACCTCCAAAACATGCGATGTATGTGTGTTTATGCATGTTTATATATGTGTTATTGTGCATGACTTTGTGGGTTTGTGTGTGTGTGTGTGTGTGTACTTAATACGCTCACCCTGCACCATACAGCTGCACTTCCCGATGAATCATTGTCCAGTGACGTGGCCAGCATGTTGGTGTAATTAACAGGAATGCATGTCTGTAGAAGCAGAAGCCGAGCCTCAGAGCACTTTAATTAGCTGCTGTACTGAAAGCGTGTGGAATATGAGGTGATGAATGAGGCTGTGATGGTTGGAAACACTAATGACTGCAAGAGTCAAACACACTGCCTGTTAGGACAACGTCCAAGAAGTGCAAGCTGATGATGGCTAGGAATTAGTGCAAAGGAGCTATTAGCTCTGCCTCATTCCACAGACTCCGAATAGTTGTGAATTCAGCAGTATCCATGTCACCATCAGCGAAAGCCATCAACTTCTCTTTTTTCTCATTTACTTCCCAATTTGGTCACCTGCCAATTCCCGCCCAGTAACCAAGTCAACAACTACCACCACTGAGCAGGGCAAAGGCTGACATGTAGTTCCTCCGAGACACACGAAACCAGAAAACGTTTTTTCAAACCGCTGCTCATGCTGCGTCACAGGAGGAAAGCGCTATCCACCCTCTTCTGCATACATGAGCTCACAGACGCCCACGATTGGCTCGAAAAACATAATCATTGATATGATGAAACGTTCTGTAAGGAGATGTTTATTTACCATTTATGGAAGGAGTCTCCAGTGTTAGCGCTTTGTAACAGTCAGAAGTTACAAACAACATGAGAAGCTGTAACTTCAAGAGAAAGTTTATAGGGGAACAACAGTTTATAGCTGCTCTAACGAAAGTGGCAACATTAACTAACTTCCACATTATTCATTGTAACTATAAACGGATAAAAATCATTGGCAAGTTGCTGTAGTGTAAGAGGAATAAAACACTTTATTGAGACGTGCTCTTCTAGGAAAACAATCAACTTCATTGTAGTAACACACAATGCTGGTGTTGATTATCTTCCTTTAAAAGCATGACATAGAGAGTTTTATTCCTTACTTATTAAGCAAAATAAAGTTCAAATGCCATTTGTTTGACCTGGTAAACAGACAAATCTCTAGAATCTTTGAGTTTTGTAAAGACTGGAAGGTCTAAATGAAAACCTGAGTAAGGAGTAGGTATCAATTGTCAATCATGATAGTTTAGTAATGAGATATGATCACCTTCTTGAAATACTTTTCAAGAATTTAAATCTCTTTAATCTACTTTAAAAAAATGACCCCAGAATCTTCACTACCTCTCTATTCAAAGAGTAATGTTTTGTAGTTTTGTTCACAATGTATTGGAAAGTAGTATATACAAGGAATATGCAAAAAATGATATCTTGATGATAAAAATATCTCGAATATAGGCAAATTCAACTAATATTTCTCTTTACAAGAATGTCTTTAAACAAATATAAGATGATTAAGCCTATTACTAAACATTTTTACTCATTTCAAGCTTGAAATGTTCTCTGAAATTGTCTACTGGCAGATAATTTTGTTTATTTTTAAAATTATTTATATGATTCATAATTTTATAATGAGAAATTTAAGAAATATAACTTCTCCTTGCTTCACGATATCTTCGCTTGCAATCTTGATATCTTTTTTGCAGCGTAAATAAAATAAATATAATGTATTATTATTATTATTATTATTATTACTCATGTAAATAAGAAGTTGTTTTAAGATGAGCTACAGTAGCAGTCAGTGGTGTGTAAATTGTGCTGGTTTTTTTCCTGTACTGTAATTTGGTTTAGCAGTAAAGGCAGGAGAAAAGGCCAGCGCTGGTCCTGTGTCATCAGTCATGAGTCGAGCTGCACAGTTTAATGAAGCTCTGTGAGAGGGGCAGTTAAATCTAAACTACATCACACACCGCTGTGGGTCCTACACCATCCCCGCAGGGTGACTCGTACC
This sequence comes from Pangasianodon hypophthalmus, assembly GCF_027358585.1. Lineage (NCBI taxonomy): Eukaryota > Metazoa > Chordata > Actinopteri > Siluriformes > Pangasiidae > Pangasianodon > Pangasianodon hypophthalmus. Next base: position 32,963,282 of record NC_069711.1, on the reverse strand, counting down.
TCCTGGGGAACAGACTTCACCGCCCTTACCAATTATCTGTGCACTTGGCTAAGTGCTGCTTAGCTGCTTTGTTTTCTGTTCTGTAAAAATCACTGAGTTTGGATGTTGAAGTTATTCCAATTTTAGACTCTTGGTGTACATTTTCTGTGCGTTTATTATGAGGAGATGTTAATTTAGTACTTACGGAAGGAGTCTCCAGTGTCAGAGGTAAAACTGTAACTTTAAGTTTTCTGAATTGACGCTTTACGTTTTTCAGTAACATGGCAAACTGCAAGAACAATGAGGCTGGTGAGGAAACAACTGATTACAGCTACTAGAACTTGCTTAAATCAACAAAAATATGATGTGTCATTCTTTAATAAATAAAATATAGCAATCATAGGTTAATTGCTGTTCTAAAAGCTGAATAAAACACTTCAGGACATGCAGTAACAGGAAAATTATCAACTTTTATTTTGCCATGTTTAAATCCTTATTTATAGCTTATAACATGTTATATAGCAAACATAAAAACTTTTTTCATTATAGTGTATTCCCTCATAATGTCACTATGTTCAGTAATAACTGTTCACTAATGTTTATCAAGGTGTTTTGTTTTCCCTGTACCACATTATAATGCTTTATAACACACACCCCATTGGTTCTCCAACTGTGCTCTTCTTTAGTGTTTATAAATGTATTAAAGCATATAACAGAACTATGACATGTAATTACAGGCTTATGTAATGTCTTTTAAATTGTTGAACAGATATAATGCATTCTGTAATGTCACATATAACAGATATAATTCTGTAATGTCATTAGGACATTATGTAGTCATTGTTTCTAAAGTATTAGTCATGTAGATATGACTACTTATAAGCATTTATACAGCCAATTATACTGCAAGTGTGTAATATAACTTGTTATTGAGGCATTTATGATGCATTATGAATATAGGATTCAGAGAAAGGGTTACTGCTTATTGATATGACTAACATGTGGTCATTTTTAAAAAATTAATAAAGTCAGTGACACTTTCTATGAAGGCCATCTTTATAATGACTTATGAATACATTCACAACATGTCATAATGCATTCATAAGGCATTATATACATCATTATTATTATTAATGAAAAAGGACTACAGTTTGTAGCCTTGTAGGCTGTGAATGCATTATAAGTAGTGCTTATAACACATTATATTGCCATTATCCTTTATCCTTTATCTAGTGCACTATGCAAGGCGATATAACATGTTATGAAAACTACTTAAAAAGATTCTTTTAAAAGATTTCAAATGCTTAAGAAAGGTAGCTATAAATTGTAATGCATTTTCATAAACAATTATAACAATGTATATAATGCCTTATGAATGCATTATAACATGATATGAATGTGTTCATGGTTTAAGTTTAATATTTTTGGAAAATTGACACTGTTTCTCTGCATTTAGCTCCTATGTCTAGTTTTAAACGTGTAACACGTTAAATCATCAGTCTTATCTTCTATAGCTTAATTACTTTAAAATCAATAATAATTAATGACATAAATGACATTTTAAAAATGGCATCCTTTACCAAAAAATTGTTTTTCATTCTTTAAAATTAATATATGTGATAAACCATGCACTCGAAATTAATTGTGGGTGTGTGCCAGTTTACTGTTTTCGTCTGTATTTACATGTGCTTTTAATGAATCTAATCAATTATGCTCAAGGAGTCTTTGCAAACCGTGAAAAATCAATCACCACTAAATAAGAGCAAAATCGTCACGTGTGTGACGTTCACCTAAAAATGATGAAGTACAGCGACGATCTGAATCAAAAAGCATGACTCATGCGTTCAGAAGCCGATTATCAGACATTAGCAGAGTGCCTCTGGCATTACAGTGCCCTTAAAACTCTTAAAATAAACTTTCTATTTTTTAAAATCACTGTAGTATCAGGAAAATAATCACCTTTTTTTCCTATAACAGAACACCCATCATGTTCTATTCCTTATTAATAACTTATAACATGTTATATGGCACACATAACACCTCATAATGCCTAACATAAGCTTGCTAACAAATAGTTCTAGCATTATCGTGTATTCCTTCAGAGTGTCAGGTTATATGATGCATTATAATGCGGTAATGTTTGTCAAGCTGCGGTGTATTCCCTATACCACGTTATAATGCTTCATACCGGTTTAATCCACATTTGACATGAAGCCTAATATCTGCCATATTAGCAAGCTTATGTTATGTAGTGATGATTCTGATCTGAGCGCTAGCCTCTAGCATACTGATGGAGGAGGAGAGTGACCAGAGGCATCGTGGGTAAACAGAGAACCGTATTCCCTCAGGCTTGTCACTTATTGGTGACACTGGGAGAGATTGTGTTTGCTTCACTTCTGCAAGACTGTCCATTACAATGAAGCGGCATAAATCAGTGAGCTGAGCTGAAACATACGGCACAAATTCCCACCCAGCAAGTGCATTTCCTTTATTCTGATTCATTTGCTTTAGGTTTAATAGCTGCACTGTAGTTTGCATTATTTGCATTTTTGGTTGTCCATTACAGTGTTCACAAGAAATACAAGATACATTTTGTATTTAAAATGATTATTTTATTTTCAAACATTTCTTAATGCCAGGTAAAATATCTAAGACAATGGTTTGATGTTAACTCTCATGCGGTGACTGACGTCCTGTAATATTACGAATACTTTCTCACTTGATTACATTATTGTTGTACCTTTAAGGGTTTTTTTTATTGATATATTGCAATGTTGTCCTCATAATATTCACTTTTATACGATGGTGCTCTTAAACTTTCGGATTAATTTTCTATAACAGCACAGCTCAGACAATGGGTCCGGCTGTACCATAAACATTTACAGTAATGAGTTCCTTCTATATTATTATCGTTTCTATAGTAACAGCTATCATTTATCATTTATCATACAGTATTGTTTCTATAGTAACAGCTCATTCACAGGGACTTGTAATGGATTTTTAAAAATGTGTAATTGTTGATTTGGTAAAGTTTTTCATCTCTCTGAGGAGATGTTTATTTAGCATTTATGGAAGGAGTCTCCAGTGTCAGCGCTTTGCAACATGGTGACAGCATCTTTTTTTGTCTTGTTAATTTCAAGAGAGAGAGAAAAGAGAGGCTGGTGAAGGAAAGACTGTTTATAGCTGCTATAACATAAGTGAGAATGGGAACTAACCTGTTTCGCATTACATTCATTGTAAATATATATGGATAAAAATTATGATGTGTCATTCTTTAATTTAAAAAAACGAAATTATTGACATATTACTGTTGGTATAATAGGACAAACAAACTGCAGGCTCTGCTGTAATAGGAAAATATAAAAATCTAATTCGGAATGATAACAGAAGCTTCATCACACCAGGTATTGTATTGTGTTATTCTTTTCATATAGCATTCACAATGAACACTCTTTAGATAGATAGATAGATAGATAGATAGATAGATAGATAGATAGATAGATAGATAGATCATTTTATTCATCCCAGAAGGAAATGAACCTATTACAGCAGCACAGAGAGGTATAAGTATACTAAATGTAATTTAACATTGTTAATGAAACAAATTAAGAATAAATACGTATATTAAAAAAGTAGAATAGAGGGTAAGGGTTGCGATGTGGTAGTGCAGTGTAAACAGAAATCATTGTAGACAGAAACAGCAGACTTGAGAGGAATGAATGGATGTTCTTTACATAAAACAGTGAATATTGAGAGAAAATGTAAGACATTTGATAGTGTTGCTCAAAAATATCATCACAAAACAATTTATGATTAATTTACTGTACATTACACATATTATACTGATTTTACACAGCGTCACGTGCAGACATGAGTTTGATCGTAAAGCTCATTCATATAAAACCATGGTTGAAATTTGCATATCATTATTTTATATTCAGATTTGCCATCTTTAATGAACAATCTTTGTTGCGCTGTCACCAGTAAACTCAATCGGTCTTCAAAAAAAACGGAATCTAAAGGCATATTTATGCGAAGGAATTACCTGAAATATGCTAAACCCAACCACAATCAAATAATCAATAAATGTGGCAGAGTGTGGAAGAGAGATAGAGAGAGAGAGCGTGAGAGAAAGCAGGAGATAGAGACACATCTGCAGGAAAGAAAAGAAAAGAGAATTTGGTAATCTCTTAATAAACCAGTATTTATCACTTCATCTCTGCTCGAGCCGTGGACGTGTGGAAATGATGCATTTGTAAGCGGCATGCATGCAAAGGAAAGTAAAAGAAGGAAAGTAAAGCAGCGTGCCTTATTTTGGGACTCGCCCCATTAAAGGTGTAATTGCAGTCATTAGGAGCACCCTCTGGTGGAAGGTAATTGGATGGGTTCACCGAATGCCGAGTGCTTTTAAAGAAGTGGCGACAAAAAAAAAAAATAAAAAATTTATTCTGCTATACGCTCACAGTCGCAGTGTCAAACACCAAGCAGGTTTGAATTAAATTTTACAAAAAAAAAAACGTTTAATAGTAATAATGTAGGAAGCATGCTCATGCAAGAAAATAAACAAATGCAGGAAGTGACATCAGTGACTCGGTCCAGCGTAGGTCTGTGAATAAGCCTTCAGGGCAGAACCGCAGGAGAGAAGCGTATGCAGATGAAGGGATTAAATGCGGTTTCCCTACAGCCGTGACATGCAGGATCTCCAGGTGAGAGTCAAATGTGCCATAAGATTAAGTTCAGCTCGTCCTGCGAGGCCCATCCGAGGCCTGAGGAGGTCGAGAAAGAAACGCCGAGTTCATTTACATCCCAGTGGGTTTTGAGAGAACGACAGGGTTTCTCTCCAACAAAAAAGACATATACAGGAAACTGGAGGAAACTCGACCTCGGTGTCATGTCTCACTGCTTCACTAATGAAAACACCATTCACCAGTAAGGAATAAAGCACTCCATGTTGTGCTGTTATAGAAAAATAATCAACAGCAAATTGGTGTGATGAAGCAGAGCTACAGTTAACATCAGGAGATTGATTATTTTCCAATAACAGCACATCCACACCACAGCAACTTTCCAGCAATTTTTTATATATTAAAGAGCAATGAATTGTTTTTATCCTTTTCTAGTTACATTTAATGTTGTGCTACTTCCATGAAGTTAGTTAGTTCATGTTCTCACTTACAGCAGTTATAAACAGTCATAAGCTTCCACTACTGAGTTTTAATGTTGTGTAAAAACAGATGATTAACACTCATTTATTTTTGATCTGTGACACAGGTGTGATGGAAAGTCACTGCATATGTGTTTGTGTGTGTGTGTGTGTGGGTGTGTGTGTGTTGTGGGCCAATTCATCAGTTGTAGATTGCCGACAGTAAGGATTTGTGAGAACGTGTCGCTCTGCTCCTATCTGCCGCAGATTGCGATCCCCTGCTCGAGCTGTGATAAGCCGTTTTCCGCTTTGTAGCCGAATCAATATGGACATCAAAGCGGCAAACGCTGGACAGACCTCCATTTCTCCGTTTCTCCACTTCTCCATTTTTCAGTTTCTCTGTTTCTTTTTCTCAAGCTGTGGATGGAGGAGAGCTTCAGGGTTCTGCATTAGGGACATGTGAGAGCGAGCAGACAGAATGAGAGCACGTCTGTGTGTAACGTGTACAGACTGGAGCAGAGGAATATTCATCATCACTCTGTTTATAAAAACACAACGTGACCATCAGTACTGAAAAGTAAAAATGATGATTTATAGCAACTCTCTCTCTCCCTCTGTCTCTCTGTCTCTCTGTCTCTCACTCTCTCTCTATCTATCTATGTTTCTGTCTCTGTCTGTGTGTCTCTTTCTCTGTCTCTCTCTCTCTATCTATGTCTCTCTCTCTCTCTAATTTATCAAGCTTTGGCATTGGCATGCCTATATACAGGAAAGAGAAGAACAGTTATTAACAACAAACAAATTAATTGTAACATGGAGAATAGAAATTAAGCATTAATACAAATATTGCCAATCTTCTGGCAAAAAAGTAAATAAATAAATAAATAAATAAATAAATAAATAAATCTCTGTCTGTCTCTCTCTGTCCATGTCTCTCTATCTCTCTCTATGTCTCTCTCTCTCTCTCTCTCTCTGTCTGTCTGTCTCTCATAATGTCTGTCTCTCTGTCTCTCTATATTTCTCTTTCTTTGTTTCTTTCTGTCTCTTTGTTTCTTTCTCTAAGTTTCACTTTCTGTCTGTTCCTCCCTCTAAGTCTCTCTCTGTCTATGTCTCTCTATCTCTCTCTATGTCTCTCTGTCTCTCTGTGTGTCTCTCATAATGTCTGTCTCTCTATATTTCTCTTTCTTTCTTTCTGTCTCTCTCTGTCTCTTTGTCTCTTTGTCTAAGTTTCACTCTCTGTCTGTTTCTCCCTCTGTCTATGTCTCTCTCTCTCTCTGTCTGTGTCTCTCGCCCTCTCTATCAGTGTATTGTGGCTCTCTCTTCCTCTCTGTCTCTGCCTCTCTCTCTGTCTCTATCCCTCTCTATCTATGTCTTTCTCTCTCTGTCTTTTTATATCTAGGTGTCTCTCTGTCTCTCCCTGTCTCCCTTGATGTTTCTCCATCTCTCTCTGTTAGTCTCTCTCTCGCTATCTGTCTCTCACTCTGTGTCTATGTGCGTCTCTCTCTCTGTCCATCTCTATGTCTTTTTCGCTCTTTCTCTTTGACTCTTTATCCGTCTCTCTCTGTCTCTCTCTCTCTCCCTCTCTCTCTCTCTCACTGTCTCTCTCTCTCTCTCTCTCTCTCTCTCTCGGGTCAGTTGTTTGTTTACCTGTGGCAGACGGTCTTATTAACAAAGACGACCTTATTACAGAACGTGACCACTTAAATTCCACTCACATTTCAAAGCTTCATTCCCCACCATTTAATTTCTCTGAGAATAATGAACAGCATCCACTCGCTCATATTTCACTCGTGTGTATCCATGGCGATAGCACAACCGCCACCCGCCTCCTCTGCGCATGAATTATGGGATGGATATTTCCATGCAGTACGAGCCGATCCATTTAACCAGAGCAGGGACCATTAACTGTAGACGGCTGGCTTTGGGTTACGGTTAGACTAATAGGAGAGGAGGTGGGCGGGGCCTTTACGCGCATTAACCAATGGAAAGGTGAGGCTGTAAAATATCAGTGCAAAGGTGAGGATACACACATGTGCACACACACACACACACACACACATACATTTTCAAGGAAATAATTCAATAAATAAAGCCAGTCTATACAGGAACTGATGAAAGTCTACAGTAATCAACCTTGTGATTTTCTTAATCACCAGAAATAATGGCACCCTTCAATATAATGTGCAAACATTATATTCAAAAAGACTGTATTAAATTAACATTGCACATTATTATTATTTTGTTATAATAAAATTAATCATTACATTTTAATTAATAACAAATAAAAATAAAAATAAATAAATAAAAATGCTCAGAGTCTCCAGGAAATCTAGTGTTGCCTTTAATTAAATAAAATGTCAAATCCATTTGTAATCCATCACCATGTGAGACTTCAAACAGCTTTAATCATCCAAATGATGATTGACAAAATTTGGAAAAACTGAAAAAAAAATGTTGCAACAGACAAACAACAAGTTGATGCGATAGTTTTAAGTTTGATCCAAGGTCATTTTTTTCACTGTATTGGATATAAAAAAAATGGTTAACACTACCAAGAGGTTCAAGGGCCGTGATAAATAAATATTTTACAAATTCACTCATTCAAACTGTATCTCACTGATTCTTCTGGCCATCAAAATATCACTTTGTTGCATGTTATTTTATACATTGAATTTTGCTCAGTTTCATGAAGGGTGCCAATAATTCTGGAGTTGACACTGCATAAAACTTCTACACTTATAGAACCCACACATCCAGACAATACAACAGTGTAAATGTCTCAGCAAATATTAAATATGTTTCAACCTTGTCAATAGTTAAAGTTAGAAAATCTTTTGTCCCACAACTCGTACTGCTGAATTCTGGATTCTGATTGGTCAGAAGGTGTTGATTAATTTTCTATAACAGCAGCTTTGACAGTAGTGCAGCTGCAGATCACAGGTTTATATTAATGCACTCATTCTACTACGTTATCGTTTCTATAGTAACAGCTCATTGACAAGGACTTGTAAGGAGAATTTAAAAAAATTGTTGATATGGTGAAGTTTTCTCAACAGTAAGGAGATGTTTATTTAACATTTATGGAAGGAGTCTCCAGTGTCAGTGCTTTGTAGTGATCAAAGGTAAAGCTTTAAGTCTCCGACATAACTTTAAGTTCTACGAGGTTATGCTTTGTGGTTTCTCGGTAATAACAACAGAAAGAGAAGAGACAACTGTTTATAACCTAAGTGATACAATTCTACATCATAAAACGTAACTATAAATGGATAAAAGCACCACATGGTTAAAAATATAACCGTTTGCAATTTACTGTTGTATAAGAGGAATAAAACACATCAGGACATACTGTAAGAAAATAATAAACACCAGCATGCTAAGAGTATCTCTGCTTCATCACACCACCCCGTCGCTGATTATTTTCCCGTAACAGTGTGACACGGAGTGTTTTATTCCTTACTAACCTGTCTATAGTACATCATTAGCAGTACATTAAAGTATCAGCTAATATTTTAGGGAAATTCATTTGTGTTCACCCAGCACACACTTCACACACACACACACACACACACGCTTACTATGAGTAAGATGTTCACTATGGTGTGTAACCAATAAGTCTGAATAGTCAATGAATAAATCATTACAACATTAAATCTTATTAAAATGCTTCAAACACACACGTGAGGGTCGAGGTGCTGAGGGTTGTTACTGACTTTCCTCTGAAATAACAGCAGCTCTGTACCGCTCAATCTTTCCAGACATTTGAATTAAAGGTCATATGCAAATGTGAGTGTGTGTGTGTTTGTGTGTGTGTGTATGTGAGTGAGTGTGTGTGTATGTGAGTGAGTGCTCGGCATCCAGGAGCATTGTGGGAAATCCCGGGTCAGACATACATTAATGATACAATGTAAAGAGAGAGAGAGAGAGAGAGAGAGAGAGAGAAGGAGACAGACAGACAGACACAGATAGAGACATACAGAGAGAGAGAGAGAGAGAGAGAGAGAGAGAGATAGACAGACACAGATAGAGACATACAGAGAGACAGAAAAAGAGAGAGACAGAGACATACAGAGAGAGAGAGACAGACAGACACAGATAGAGACATACAAAGAGAGAGAGAGAGAGAGAGAGAGAGAGGGAGATAGGCTGATTGAGAGAGAGAAGCAGCGAGAGACACAGAGAGAGAGAGAGAGAGAGAGAGAGAGAGACAGACAGACAGACACAGATAGAGACATACAAAGAGAGAGAGAGAGAGAGAGAGAGAGAGGGAGATAAGCTGATTGAGAGAGAGAGAAGCAGCGAGAGACATAGACACAGAGAGAGTGAAAGAGAGAGAGGAAGAGAGAGGGAGATAAGCTGATTGAGAGAGAGAGAAGCAGCGAGAGACATAGACACAGAGAGAGTGAAAGTGAGAGAGGAAGAGAGACAGAGACAGACACAGATAGAGACATACAAAGAGAGAGAGAGAGAGAGAGAGAGAGAGAGAGAGAGAGAGAGAGGGAGATAAGCTGATTGAGAGAGAGAGAAGCAGCGAGAGACATAGACACAGAGAGAGTGAAAGAGAGAGAGACAAACATCACCATTGTCCTCTCTACTGTTCTGTATTATTTATCTTATTTATGTATTTGTTAAATACTGGAAAAGAAAAAAGGTAACACTTTCTATGCAGGTCACATTTATAATGAACTATGAGCCCCTTCATATTATGTTATAATGCATTCATAAAGCATTAAACACCTTGTTATAATTATTAATGATAATGCATTACACTTTATAGCTATCATTATTGTGCATTATTAATGATTAATTCATTATAAGTTGTGTTCATAACGTTATATCGCCAAGCCACACTTTGCGTCTTACGTCTTGCTTCACTTAATGGAAGTTTATAGCACTACATAACACCTACATAAGCCCTTCATGACTACTGACATAAATCTACATAGACATTTATAAAGGATTAATCTCACAACTGATATAATAATTGTGTTTATTTTGATTTGAAATTATGTATTGTGACAGATTTTTGTTAATACACTCTAATTTAGGATCAGAGAAAATGTGCATAACAGTCATTATGGTGTTATAACATGTCATTGGGATATATACATAAACTGTACATATACATATATACATAAAACTCTTACACAAAATACACAAATGTCAGTTATTATGGTGTTATTTTGTGTGAAATTGTCATGTATTTATAACAGACATATAAATCTTACTTTATGTAAGTCCCTTAATGAACAGTCATAGAGCTGTTATTACAGTGTAATGACTGTTTGTGTTATACTCTTCATAACACTACAGGTTTTCCTACTGATCTCCACCAAATGTAGAGTACATGAGATGCTGCAGAGCTTATTTTCAGTTAGCCTCCTATGTCAAGCTATGTCACATTAAGACTAATAAATGACGATCTGAGACATGAGAAGTCAGTTGATATGATGTTATGACTATAACAGTCATAATGTGACATAGCTTGACATAGGAGAAAAATTGGAAAGGTGTCATTTCCAAACCACACTGGGACTAAATTTCTGTGGTATTAGTGACATAATGTCTTATAAATACTATGTATAATGCAGTATATCATCAATTCATAAAGAACAATAAGCATTGTTATATAACCATGCCTTTTGAATGCATTATAACCTGTTAGGAATGTGTTCATAGGGCATTATGAATATTGCCTTCATAGAAAATGTGACCAAAAATCTTATAACAAGTCCTTTATGTCACAAAGGCTGTTATGTCAACTTTGACATCACTAATTACAAGTGTTTTTTAATGGCAGTTGATATCTGTTGGAACAAGGCTTTATAAATGTTTATGTAGGTTAATGTCAGTTATCGTGAAGGATTCTGTACAAACATGTCATGTCATATATCCCTAAAAAACTCACTTCGTGATAAATATTTTAATGGACGTGTCATTATGATATACACTTCAGCTTCTTTTATAAACCTTAAGTTTTTAAAGAAGAAGAAAAATGTTCTCTAAATAATTCTTTTCTATATTCAGAACCAAAAAGTCTCAGTTTCAAGATGATTTATGAAATTTTTCCCTTTTGCATGCTTATTCATTTACAAGAATATTACAGAATATTTCTAAGAATGTTGATAATTTTTGGATTTATGTTCAATTTAATAGAGAAAAAATTCATAAACATTCATTATAACAGTACGTTCTGTCTTTTTGATGAAACAATGATATTCCAGTTTCATTAAGTATGCAAATGTATGCATATTTTATTAGATGTAGGCTTGTTTGCATAAATAAATATGAATTGTTGGATTTATGTTAGATTTTAAAACATTTGTTGTAACAGCACTTGTGTTTTCTACCATATTCATGTTAATTCTAACTTCATACAAATATTAGATTTTTGATTTTAATAAGTATTCAAATTTGCGTATATTTAATTAGATGTAGCTTCATTTGCATAAATGTAAAGAAATATAAATTTTTGAGAAAAACTCCAATACGGAGAAAAGCTTGTATTGTTTTTGAAAATTACATTATTGCTTTACCCATTACCACACACACACACACACACACACACTCCTGAGAGCAACCTGCAGACCCATTCCCCACCCCAACTCCCACAGAGCTGCTCCTCCTCCACTCCTTCACTCTCATAATTATAATAAATGTGACACATCTCAGATAATATCGATCTCCTGATTTTTGCATTTCAGCGTCGCTGACAGCCGAAAGCGCAGAGGAACAGGAAGCGCATCGATCCGCCGCCGCATTAATCCCACACGCAGATGTGATCATTTTTATAAAGCCTTCTTCCTGAACATAAATCAATATTTCATAATTCCCAAAACGTGGAGGAGGAGATGTCACATACACGGATAGAGTACTGACACCTGAGGGGGAGAGAGAGAGAGACAGAGAGAGACAGACAGACAGACAGAGAGAGAGACAGAGAGACAGACAGAGAGACAGAGAGAGAGACAGAGAGACAGACAGAGAGACAGAGAGAGAGACAGGCTGATATAGAGACAAAGAGAGAGAATGAGAGAGACAGACACAGAGACAGAGAGAGAGACGCATAGAAAGAGTGAAAGAAAGAGAGAGAAAATTGAGAGAGAGACAGACAGAGAGCAAGAGAGACAAGTCAGGTAGAGAGAGGTTGAGAGGGAGAAAGAGTGCAGACAGAGAGAGAGACAGACAGACAGACAGACAGACAGAGACAGAGAGAGAGAAAGAGAGAGACAGGCTGATATAGAGACAAAGAGAGACAGAGAGAGAGAGACAGACAGACAGACAGAGAGACAGAGAGAGAGACAGAGAGAGACAGGCTGATATAGAGACAAAGAGAGAGAATGAGAGAGACAGACACAGAGACAGAGAGAGAGACGCATAGAAAGAGTGAAAGAAAGAGAGAGAAAATTGAGAGACAGACAGAGAGCAAGAGAGACAAGTCAGGTAGAGAGAGGTTGAGAGGGAGAAAGAGTGCAGACAGAGAGAGAGAGAGAGAGACAGACAGACAGACAGAAAGAGAGATGCCTGACCTTATCAGATGTAATAATTTTTTTCCGCTGATGAATATAGAGTGATATAATGTCATAAACTCACAAAGCAAAGACCAAAGTATTGATTTTTTTTATCCTGTAATGAATACCTTTATATGTAGCCTGTGATTTTTAGACGGCAAAATCAAATCTTCGAGAAAACGACGTCTGCATTTATTTATCTGAATGTAATGTAGTTACAGAGCTCTGATCTGATCTGTGTCTCTCTGTCACACTCCAGGAAAGAGAGAGAGAGAAAGAGAGAGAGAGTGTTTCATCACTGAGATCTCTCTCTCTCTCTCTCTCTCTCTCTCTCTCTCATCATCTTTCACCTGAGACGTACAGCAGTGTCATTATGCTGCTGTAGGTGTGGAGGTGTGTGGAGGGGCGTTCACAGGGTCCTGACCTCTAATTTGATGCTTCTCTAACACCCACACACACACACACACACACTCCAGCATCCCGAGTGTGTTTTGTTGTTTCAGCTGTTCAGTAACAGGCTCGCCGTGCGCCGTGACCTTTTAAAAAGAGCAAGCTGCACTTTCACAGCCGCTCTCCTGGACTCTGCTGTAGCCTGCGATTGAGTGTGTGTGTGTGTGTGTGTGTGTTTGTGTGGGTGTGTGGATGGGTGCATGCGTGTGTGTGTGTGTGCTGCATTCTGCATCAGGATGATCATCGCTTTATCACACGTCTAAAATAAACCACACATCTGTGGAGTTACAGTGCAGTGATGAGGAAAAGAAGAATTAGAAAAATTTTGACCTGGATACAAATTTAACATTCAGTTGAAATGTAAGGAATTTTATTGTAGACTTTTAGAAAGTGAATTCCTGAAATTATAGACTTTTTCTTCTATAAACCTTTATTCTATATTCTGTGCCTAAAGATATTAGCCATTTATTAATGTCAGAGAAAAAAAAACATTTAAAAATTTATTATTTCTGCTTTAAATGCCAAACACGGAAAGTGTGTAGTTTTTGAAATATTTTTGTTTTATTCATTTTTTACTAATATTAATATGTTTTGTGTTTATTCCATTTTGAGACATTTTATATATCTATTAGAGGTAGCATTCTTAGTAAATAAAAAAATAATAAAATAATATGAAATAAAAGAAAAGTGAAGCCCTAAAAATGAGGTTTATAGAGCCAGAGATATTATTTGAACAAATGAATGAATAAATAAATAAATAAATAAATAAACACTATTTTTAATAAATAGTTATTTTACTTTATTTTAACTTATTTATGTCTATTTCATGTTTCGGACATTTCAGATATTTTAAGTTCATTATCCTATATGTAGCATTCTCAGGTAATATAAAAGAAAATTAAAAAGTAAAATAAAAGTGTAGTCCTAAAACTGTCGTTCATAGAGCTAGAGATTTGAAATGAAAAGATTCATATTTTTTGATGCCTCCCATATCTACTCATTTCTACATGAGTCTTTATTATTTGATTAATTTTGATTTGAGGTTTATTGCATGGATTCCATGGCATTTAAAGTTCACTAGCCTTTCTATAAAAGATATTAAAATAAACGTTAATAAAATTAGTTAAAAAAAAAAACAAATGTTGAGCCCTAAACAGTGGCTCAGAGAGCTGGAGATATGAAATGTAGAGATTTATTATGGATATTTATATCAGATATTTAAAGGGATTTTCATTTTGCGCAAATCTTCCGACAGAAAATACCGAGAAATTGTTTATTTTTTTTTAAAGATATATATATATATATATATATATATATATATATATATATATATATATATACAATAAAAGTCATATGTATGTGAATATTAATTCACAAGTTTATTTAGCAAAGCACGAGAGATTGATATTCATACCGGCTTCCTTTATATAAGATATACACAATGCAGAGATGCAGAAATGACATCATTTAAAAAATAAAAAATAAAAAAAAACGAGTCGGCATGATGTTAATGATAAACTAGAAAGAAAATATTATTCAAGAATTATTTCAATATGAAATGAAAAGTGGTTTAAGAGCTCCTCATGTCCATGCGTAAAAAAGCGGCGCGGTAGAAATGAGCAGCTTTATACACTGTTAAATCATAAACACAGCAAAATATAGGTCATCTATTTCAAAAAAAAAAAATAAGTCTGTGTATGGGGAGTTCTGTCTTTCTTTCCATCTGTCTTTCTTTCCTTCTTTCTTTCCTTCTTTCTTTTTGTTTGCAGGCGGAAACGCAAACGACGCAAACCCGCGTTTCCATAGTCGCCTTTTTTTTATTTAAATCAGAGTTTCTGAGAGATAAGATAAGGCAGATGGCATCCAATATTTGTTCCAGAGAAGGAAAATAAACCGTTTTGTCTTATTCATGCTGTGATTATGACTTTTTTAACCACTGAAATGACACCAAGACTTCAAATCGCCGGGGCGCAAAAGCTGCGCTCATATTATCACATGATCACATTATCGCGAGAAAAAACAGGTTTTTGCGCCACAACAAAGAAAAAAAACAACAATATGAAACAGTTTACTTGCCAAAAAAAATGTAGGCATAGGTAGTGATGACTCCACTGTGTGTAGTGTTACATTTACCCAAAGTGTCTGTGACTCCTAAATTAATTCATGATAAAAAAAAAATGTTCTGTTTTTTCTCCATTCCTGACATAATTCATATTTGATCATTACTATGGCATGATAAATGAGTCAAATCTGCTGTGTAATAAAAAAAAAAAAAGCCTGTTTTTTCCACGATAGTACTCTCTCCATCAATAAATGCATAGATGCATAACAATAGCTTAGATATTTTTAAACTGCATTATTGTATTATCAGTGACTTTCCATTAATAACCCCTTAAAATCCCAAATCCAAGCTTATTATTCCGTTATAAAGCATATTATCGAGTAACTACAGTGAAACTATAGTGAAAGGTATGCAGTTATGGAGTTACGATGACGACGTCTGGAGGTTTAAGGGGTAAATAAATGATTAACAAGCTGGTAGGATGATTTCCTTTCCCCAACAAGAGCAAAAAAAAAAAAAGCTACTCCGTAGAACTGCTCTTAGCTCTTGCGCTGTTGTGTCGCAGACTTCGTGGACGCTTTTAGTCCAAGGAGAGTGGAAGAGAATCTCCTTTGCTTGAGTTATAGCGTATAAAACTCTGATAAAGTTCCACGTGCTCAGAACGGTAATGTGTCACGAAAGAGCTTCTCGATGATGGCGGGCGTCGGAACCAAGTCTTCGAGCTTCAGGTAAAAGATGCGCTGAAGTCCTTGCGTGCACAGCGTGCGCAGCTCGGGCAACTTGGCCAGCAGTTTTGACAGATGGCCACTGCAGGCCACGTGATCCTTCAGGCAGGTTAAAATCTTACTCTGAAGCTCCTCTGTCTTTTTGGGCTCCTTGAGGCCGTGCCTCTCTGTAAATTTAAAAAAAAAAAAAAAACGGCTTAAATATGACATAATGAGAAAAGGAGAAATATGTGAGAGATGTGAGGTGTGTATTCGGCAAGTCACCTGTGATTATCGTGAGAGCAGCCATGCAGGAGAACGCCGGGACGTCTATGCGCATGCTCTGGAGGCTTGAGGAGAACTCTGCGATCGAGTCGATCCACTCTCCGAACGCTCGCACGCACTGCATCCTGTGCAAGACGACGCCGCTGCAGAAAACCAGCTTGTCCTCCATCAGGTTGGATCTGGATGGAAAAATTGGAAGAGGGAAGCAGTGTACGAGATTAGCTTGAGCTTGGGATTAAGAGGCAACTGTAAAGACGTCGGAGAGAAGAGCCAAGATCTTAAAAATTTCACCTGTACGCCAAGCGCAAGACGAAAAGCTCCAGGAACGCAGAATCAAACAGCAGCTCCTGGTCACATTTCGGGAGCTCGGTGAAGCCAGGCATTTTCTCCGCCCAGCCACGGATGATGCTCATGGAGCCCATTAGGAGGTCGTAAAACTGCTGGATGTGAAGGGTCTCGTCTCCGGCGCTGTGGTAGTCCGGGTTGGGCTGAAACTGGAGAGGAAATCGTTCTGTCAGTCTGTAAATTTGATTCATACAAAAATCAACAAATGATACACGTGTCATTTTCCTTTTCTTCAGCTTACTGACTCACTTTGGAGTAATCCAGGCGGCCTGCGGAGGGGTTGGAGTCCATGTGGGCCCTCACCAGAGCGCTCAGGAGATTGGCAGGTGATAAGGAGGCGGGGACGTCCTGGGGGCCTTTGGGTTTGGATGGGAGACGACCTCGTCGACCTTTTAAACTGTCCGTTCTTACCACTGGAAATTAGACCCCCCCAAAAAAACCTCATTAGACTGTAACTAAAATTTCATTGATTACACACACAACAAAAGGATAATGTCAAGAATGTACGATTTAAACAATGCAACACAGTTTCACGTCGGCTGTACCTTCTTTTACCATCCCGACGACGAGGCACTTCTGAAAGCGGCAGTACTGGCACCTGTTCCTCCGCCGCTTATCGACGGGGCAATTTTTGTTCGCCAGACACACATATTTGGCGTTTTTCTGCACCGTGCGCTACAGAAAGACAACACCAATTAGTAAGAACTTATAACTGACAGAGCACAGTTTCATCAATGAACAAAAGAAAAAGAGGCTCTCGAGTCTGCGCTCAACAAAGCAAAGCTGGCTAATACATTCAGGAGCAGGACGGGGCACACGCTGGGTAAATACAGAACCGTGGATTGACATAAATCGGGGGTCCCACGGCGCTGACTCTCTGACCTCTCTTGTCGGATTAGCGCATTTATCCCATCACTGCATGGCGAGCTAAAGAGGCGGCTGGGAATTTCACTCTCCCTTCACTCTCCCTTCACTCCCCCCCAACTCCTCCAACCCCCCACCACATCACCACCGCACCACCACCACCACATCACCACCACCACTACCACACCACCACACCACCTGCACACCACACCACACCACCACACCACACCACCACACCACCACACCACCACCACCACTACCACACCACCACACCACCACACCACCACCCGTCCAAACATGAAATTCCTATTTAAGAAATGAGCGCATTCACATCGCCCAGGTGCTTAAAGATACTGTAGACTTCTAGATTTTTCCTTCCAGCTTTATTCTCCTCATGTAGGGATTGATAAGGAGCTCATGACATAGATCTGGTGTTCTGAGTGAAGGAAAATTAAAAATGAGCTAAATCTCAGAACTATGAGTCGGGATTATTTTGGAAATTTACTCCTTTCTTGGGTGCCAACAATTTGGGAACAGTGACGTTCCTCTTCAGTTATGTTATTCATTTAATAAGATTAAACCAAGTTTCCAAAATATCTGTTTCTGTGTTAAGCTTTTATTTTTTTACCTTTTTCATCCAAGAGTCTCAGAAAAAAAGGGCAAAAGTACTTTTCTTTGTGGCCAGGGTGGTACTCACAATCTTTTACCTGGAAAGGTGTTTGTGTACCTTTAACATTAACTCTAAAAGGTCATTTAAAGACCCAGTTACATCATTTTTTAAATGTACAATATCTTCACGCATATTAAAGATACAAAGGATAAGGGTATCACCCAAGGGACAGGGTAAGGTACAGTTTAGTACCCTTTGTGCAATCTATTTTTGGCAAGACATCAAAATAACGTCAGCTTTTAAACTAGTAAAATGGACACAACTAGGTTTGGTGATCAAGTTTTTTTTTTTTAAAGATATCATTTTTATTATACTTTTCTCCATCAAGCTTAGAAAACCCTCAGATCAGAAATAAAGGTACCAAACAAAGGTCTTTTTGCTCTCCATCAAAAGTGTATCTTTACACCGTTAAAAATAATTTTAAGGTACAGAACTGGACCTGTTATAGACCACTTTTATGCACTTTTAAAGCTTTAATTCATAAAAACTAATTAAAGGTACATCACGTGAACTTTCCCACATAACAGATGCATTAAAGGTACTAAAGGTGTTCCCCTGAGGTATCATGCCAGTGTTGAGGAACAGTACCTTTATCTTTTGAAGTGTACCATATGCATTAATGCCAGAAAAAAAGGGGGACTCATTTGTAACTTTTACTTCTGTTTGCACTTTTCATACCTCTAGTATGTGTCTTTCATTTAGAGAAATGTGTTTATAGTGCACAGTTAAGTTGATTTAAGGTAAATAATTAGTTTTTAGAGAAAAGTTTTAAATGATGCACCTTTCTAGGTAAAAGAGGTGTAATAAAGGTACTCTTAAGGCTACAGCAATAAGGAAAGGTACAGTTTAGTACCCTAACGTTGCTACCAACTTGGGTTAAAAAGAAAAAAGAAAAGACATCAGAGCATACCTTGAAGAATCCCTTGCAGCCTTCGCACGTGCGCACGCCGTAGTGCTGACACGCCGCGTTGTCACCGCACACCGCGCACAGACCCTCTCCATGCGGGGGGCCACGCGTGGCAGTCGGAGAGCACGAAGACGAAGAAGAAGAGACCACGGGGCTCTCCATCAGGACTCGCCCGTGACTGATGTGCAGGCTGTGATGCGCGAATCCCAGGCTGTGGTGTTGTGCGTGCTGCTGCTGCTGCTGCTGCTGCTTCCTCAGCGGCGCGAATCCGTGCTGCGCGGCGCCGTCGAAGCGCATGTGACACGCGGAGACGTGCGCGCTCGACGCGGACGGCTTGAACGAGAAGAAGCGCGTCACGGCGCTCTTGCGCTGCTGCTCCATCAGGTAGCTCGGATGGAAGCCGTGCAAAGACGATGCGTCGTCCCACGCCGGAGCGAAGCCCGAATGACACGGTTTGTAGTAGGACGCAGCAGCGGCGGCAGCGGCGGCGGCGACGGCGGGATCCTCTGCGTGCTGCTGCTGCGTCTGCTGCGGCTGCTGCGGCTGCTGGTGCTGGTGCTGGTGGTGGTGGTGGTGCGCGTAACCAGCGTGCGCCGCGGCTCCTTCCTCCGACTTGACCGAGAGATGATCGGCGCAGTGGGGAAGCTGGTACAGGCACGGCGGCTTGGCCTCGTAGCTCGCAGCACCGCCGGCTGAGTCGGAGAACGTGCTGAAGCTGGGCAGCGATGAAGACGCGGCGGCGAGCTCCGCGTTCGTCAGGTCCATGCTGAACTTGACGAACTCGGGCGTGAGGAAATCGCAGCTGTACTCGCTGTAGCTGTAGCTCTGACACGCAGGACTGGCACCTGGAGGAGAGGTGCCATACTGAGCCTGCACGCAGGGCATCTCTGAGGATCAGGCAAACAAGAAAAATCAACCCAGGCTCCCAAACCTGGTCCTGGAGAAACTTCCTCCTGTCCTGCGCCTTGGAGCAGGGTGCACAGGAGGGCTCTCCAGAACACTTTACGCCTCATAGCCTTGTACATAACCACAG
This sequence comes from Pangasianodon hypophthalmus, assembly GCF_027358585.1. NCBI lineage: Eukaryota > Metazoa > Chordata > Actinopteri > Siluriformes > Pangasiidae > Pangasianodon > Pangasianodon hypophthalmus. The sequence continues at coordinate 32,943,335 of NC_069711.1, read as the reverse complement.
ACATATAGATGGGGTGTGTATGTGTGCGTTTTTTTAAATTTATTTATTCCACTTTACACACCTGCTGATTCGGGTTCTCGTGAAATCGCTGCAGATCGCTCGCTGCACCGGCGCGTCTCCTAATTTTTCTCTCCTGCGGATAAAAAAAGCTGTAGTTCTGTTTTCCCAAAAGTGTAAAATTAAGTTCAGATTATCAGAGAGACAGAGACAGAGAGAGAGAGAGAGAGAGAGAGAGCAACTTGTAATTATTCTGTATTTTTTTTATGTGCTAAAATTTATTCCTTACCTCAATTTCCGTTCCTAAATGTTCTAAGCTTTTTGTCCATCTCGGAAAGAACTGTAAAAATAAGAAAGCTTGCACAGTGTCCCCGGCGCGTGCTCGCTCCCCGGCGTTAACGCGACTGGCGCTCGAGCGCAACGTGCCTTTGTTTATGGGCTCGGAACGTCGCAGCCCACGTGCCAACGATGCAGACGTCATCGGCGTCAACCCCTGACGCGCTCCGAGCCGCAGGACAGAAAGCCAGTTGTGTTTTTGCGCGCTTGTCTTGGGTGGCGCACTTGTTCAGAGCAAAAGGACCCTAAGGCAGGGTCAGAATAGTCTGTACTTCTCTGGCGCACTATTTAGTAGCCTTTTCTGCAAACTGGAACACGTCCGATTTGCAAATTATGTTAATAACGGTATAAAACACATGGACACTTTATTTATTTATTTATTTCTTCTCATATTTTCTCAAGTTTGAACTGCACTCTTAGGAAAAAGGGAACTAGACTGCACTCTGGCATGGTTGCTGGCATGGTGCCATCAAGGGTACACCTTTAGTAGCTTTAGTGCAAACCTGGGAAAGTGCATGAAGTAATCAGCTTTAAGAGTAAAGCTTGAAAGACACCACAGTGGTCCTTAAGCTCTAATTATGTACAATGCATTTATTTTTAAAGGTGAATGATACATAAGGTACAACAGAAGATGCTCTTGATGGCAGTGACAAAGGAAAAGTACCTTTATTGGTACCTTTATTTCTAGGTGCATAGTCTACTTTTAAAACTTTACTTTAAAATTAAATGAAAGTTTTATATCCATATTTCTGAAGAAAGTGAAAGATGCAGGTACAAAAGTTAAGAGTGCTGAGGAAAAGTAGAGATTAGTACCCTTTTTGTCTGAGAGGGTGAGGAATAAGGTGTGAGGAGAGTGTGAGGGATTCACAAATGCTCTCGTTTTTATTATCATTAGCAAACAGAGCATGCTAAGATGAAAGATAAGTAATAGTGCAAAAAAAGATCTGTCATGAACGTGTAAAAATATCACATAATACCTTGTTTAACCTCTTTGTGCATTTTGTTTTCTTTTCTTTCACTATTAATATCCACGAATAACATGCACTATTTAACCCTGTATGTTAATTAATAATGATAATAATATATTGAGGGAAAAACAAAACAAAATGATAGCAGTTCTAAAGCTGGATCTCGTTTTACAAGCTTGTAAACGTGTAATAAAATGTTCCTTAATAACTTGTATAATCTCTGTGCAGATGAAATCCCCACAAATGATCGACCTAACATCTCTTTGGAAGATATTTAACATGCACAGACTATCTGGAGAAATCAGAAATCATATAACAGCTTTCACTTTCACTTGTTTCAGACAACAAGTCTAACAAGTTGTTAGAAGAGCTGTCATAGATGTCTGACATTTCATTGTTATTAGGCTGCCTTTTATTTTTATTTGCATTACTATCTCAGCTTTTAAGATGCAGTGAGACGTCAGAAAGACACAGCGTGAGCTAATACGCTGATTCAGAGTGGAATGGTGGTACAGCGGGTAGCGTTACTGCCTCACAGCTCCAGGGTCGATCCTGAGCTTGGTTTACTGTCTGCGTGGGTTTCCTCTGGGTTCTTAGATTTCCTCCAACCTCTCAAAAACATGTCAGGTGGATTGCAATGCTAAATTGTCACTAAGCGTGAATGTGTGTGTGCATGTTGTGTGCATGGTAGGATTTATTCCCACCTCACATGCAGCGTTTCCAAGATAGATTCCGAATTCAGCGTGATCCTGACAAGAATAAAGCTTAATGAAGATGAGCAAATGAATGATTGAAATTCTCTGATATGTTGTAACATATTTTGCGATGAATCAGCTCAGATTTGTTTGATTAATTTGTCTGATTTGTCTGACTGAAGAAAAGGGAACTAGACTGTACCGTACATTTGCTGGTGTACTACTCAAAAGCGTACACCTTTATACCATAAGTTCTTTTTTCTGTTATATTTAAGAACTTCTTTTAGAAAATATGTATTGTAGCTTTAAAGCTTTAAGTTTAAATAACTTTCCAGGTGAAAGAAACACAATAAAGGTACAAAAGATTAAAACTATAATAAAATAAAAGTTTTTTTTCTCACCGTGTGTGACTGGAAAAGAACCCAACAAATATGCCATACCGGTCAAATTTCCAAGCACACCTTAAACTGGGAAGATGAGAAAATTATAATTCTGTCCAAGATTACTTAATGTGTGTGTTGAGGAAACTCCATGGACAGTCATGTTATTCATGTTCATATGCTGAACACACACAACACACAACCCCAAAGGTTTCAAAATACAAGTCACTTGCACAGGGATTAAATTAAAACAGGATTTTCTTGTGTTCGTCAAATGACCAATTCCTTTTCCAGAGAACAAGTAGATGTGTGGTGTGTGTGTATGTGTGTGTGTGTGTGTGTGTGTGTGTGTGTGTGGTTAGGCCTTCCCATGGCTCATTGTTCAGAACAGAAGTAGGTTATAGCCCTTGTATCAGAAACGTAATAATGACGTGATTGTCTGCTGTGCCTCTATCACGTTTTAGGGGAAGTTTCAGTAATTTGGGATGTTGTTTAATCCGAGCCCTGGCACAGTGTCGAGCTGAAGGCTGTCCATTGTGCAGAGGGAATCCCGAGCTGACAGAGGCTACTTTGTTCAGCCTGTGGTGGATCGCGTCAGCAGTCACGTCAGCAGGAGATACCCCATGAACCGTGCTGAGCTCAGGAGCTCACCTGCACCCGGCGTACAACGCTGGAGCAAGAAGACACCCGTGTGAGGAAAAACATCAACAATGCAAAGTTGTTTTGTGTCACACCTGTTCTTCTGAACATCCCAAATCTGTAATAAATAAAAAAATGTCATGAAAATTCATTATAAGTCACTTATAAAGCCCTGTAAATGTTTGGTCATTTATGTGGTTTAAAGATAAAACGGTCTACACTCTCAAAGGTCAGTAATCAGTAAATACATAAATGAACTACAGTGCTATTGATCGTCACTGAGATTGCTTAATTTGAACCTTGAAATACCCTTTTTGTACTTATTTGTTTCTTTCACACCTCTTTCAAAGTCTCACAACTTTGTAGTTTTTACACACACCTCATTTCATGCATTTTTCACATGTATATTGCATGCAGATTCATAATTCACATGATGTCATTACACAAGTCACAGGAACAGAAAGTCACATGACTAATCACATGATTCAAATTCAAATTCCCATGGCTTTATTTTTCATTTTTATATATATATATATATATATATATATATATATATATATATATATATATATATATATATGTGTGTGTGTGTGTGTGTGTGTGTGTGTGTGAGTGTGTGTGTGTGTGTGTGCAGGTCATGTGAATATATTTTATATTTCCTCACAATTCATTTATTTTTCACATTTTACATTAATTTTTCACATGTATGGCTTTTATTTCCTTCATTTTTTTCCACAAATGATTCCACATTTTTTTTTTCACATGATGAAAAGCCACATGAGTATAATTCACATGTAATGTTTTCACATTTTAAGTGGACTTTTTATTTATTTATTTATTTATTGCCACACCTATAATTAAAACAAAAAGTCTTTTCCACCTTTAGGGTTTTTTCTTTTATTCAGATTTTTTAATGGGACTTTAATGAAGCACTATTTATTTATTTATTTATCCATTTATTTATTTATTTATTTTTAAATACACTACCTATTTAAGTAACAAAAGAAATACACACTTACAGTATAAGTGACCTTAAGTAGCTTCAGAAAACAAGTACATATTAGTGAGCATTTATTAGTAATTACTTATTTGTTACCTGTTCATAACATATCTATTATTAGTATTTTTTTTTTAAACCAAGATCAATATCTTTTGTATTTTTCCCCCCAATGCTACACCTCCTTTGTCTCCATTCTCTTCCCTCAACACCTCAGCCACATCATCTCAGCTACATAACAGTTTTTATCGCTTTATAAACATAAAAAATCCTGCATTTCTCAACCCTGCATTCTGTAGTGCGTCAGAAGAACACGCCCCCTCCCCCTCTCCGAAAGACGATTGGACAGGAAGGAGGATGTCGCCTTCTGATTGGTTCATCCTCGTGCCTGTCAAACTCAAAGCGTGATCGCGCACTACTTCCTGGATCAGAAAGACTGAAAGCAGCGTTGTCGTTTCAGCTATCTATGCTTCTTTTATGCTTCAGCAATCCGGCTAACTGTAAGTACGACATATATCCTTTGGTTCTTATGTTTATATATTTAAAAGTGTCAAGATTTTGGGTAAAGAGAGAGAGAGACAGAGAGAGAGAGAGACAGAGAGACAGAGAAAGAGAGAGAGAGAGAGAGAGAGAGGGAGGGGGAGGATAAAGAGATATAGAGGTGGCAGCCTTTACAGTATCATGTTTTGTCCATCCCTATGTCACACCTTATAGCTCATTATAATGAGTTTATAATGAGCTGTAATGACTAAAAGAGTAATGAATAAAAGAGAAATTAGCTGCCTAAAGCCTTGCTTCTTACCAGGACCATGCCTGATGCTCAGGTTTGCACTTACTCACCTCCCTTGAGAGGTTTCCCTTTCATAAATAAGTGCATCTAAGACAAGAGCAAAAAATAGCCCTGGTTAAAATAAACACTGTGTTTATCCCGAAAGTATGCTCTACCCTTTAAGTAAGGGGTGCCAAAATTTTTGGCATGGCCAGAAATAACTTAAATGTCTTGTTTAACATGATTAATGATGTTTTAATAATTGTGTAATTGACATGTAATAGGGTTTAAAGGTTCTCAGAGTAAAGGGTACTAAAAAGTACCCTAAATGGATATGGTACTCTTATCATTTCTACCTTTAATGTATATTTTGTCTTGAAACGTAGATATCGTGCACTACTACCTCAGCGAAAAGGAAAGGGACAGATCCATTTGTTCTGAAAGTATATCTGTCTGATTAAAAAAAAAAAAAAAAAAAAACAGACTGGGTGTGCTTTGCAATTCATGCAAATTTACCAAACAGAGTGGGTTTGGTTCGTGTATGAAGCAGTAAGTGTGCAGTCCAAAAGTGCTTTACGGTCACAGTGGACAGATATAAACAGTTTCGCACCCTACAATTGAGTTATTTTTGCTCTCGCAGGTGGAAAATGCAGCAGGTGGAAAATGTTTGAGCGAATTGTTTAAAACTTTTAAGAAATGGATTACAGGCTGAGCGATATGACAAAAATATCATATCACGTGTACATATTTACGACAGGACATTTCTACGATACGTGATATGTATCATGATGTATAAGCTTTCCAACAAGCCGCCAGCGAAATAATACTGCGTAAAATAATAATGTATTTAAAAAAAATAAACCTTAATAATGATTAGTTTGATGATACTTTTTTAAACATGGAAAATGAGGGGAAAGTAGTAAAAATCTGTAAAAAAAAAAAAAAAAAAAGACATTGATAATGAATGTAAAAGTTGGAAATGTTACAAATTTATTTCCAGAGTTTGTTATTGTTATTTAAAAAAGTGTTTAAATATATCACAAATGCCACTATGAAAAGTGTATCGTGACATAATTTATCACGATATTGATATCATATCATCATATCGCCCATCTCCTGGGGCCTGTGAAGCATAACTACAGGGTCTGTGATTTTTTAAAAATATTTATTACTGAATTGAGTATAAATGGTTTGAATCTAAACCTCACTAACTCAAAAACACACAAGTCGGCTGATAAATAATGGCAACTTGGACGTCATGAGTTCGTCATGAGTCGGTGAATAAAGTCCGGAGTTAAAAAGCTCTATGACTTCAATAAGTTGTATAAATTTAAATAATGAGCTGCATTTTTGAGCAGTTGGATTATAAAATAAATCTAAAGGGATCCAAGGAAATGATTAGAAATTATTATTACAGTTAAAGGATTGTCTGGATGCAAAAAATTGAGATCCATTGGTCTAGAGTTAGAAAATCTAATCTATTTGTGTTACCACTGTCTAATATCTGTAACAGCTACACTAATTACTTTTAATAAAACACCCTTCTAGACTCCTGTGAGAAGATTTACATATTCAGTGTTACACTTGTGTCTTTACTTCCTCACATAATTCCCAGGAAACTGTCATAAAACACAAATCAAAACCTTAAACAACTCTGCGTGTTCAAAATCTTTAGGCTGTTAGTATATGTGGAAGTGAACTACACATCTGATAAAGACAGTTACATGACGTGATGTTTCTGTTCACCATGCTACAGCCATGCGTAGGATGCATGATAACAAGTGGTCATAAAAATGATAACACACACACACACACACACCCTCAGATCAGTCACGGCGTGGTCCTCCTGCGTGGCGTGAGAATGTACCAGCGGCAGCTGAATGGTCAAACGTTTTCTATTTCTGTCGTTCGGTCACGTCGGGGTCTCCACTGACTCGCAGATGTGAAGGGAGACCTTTTGGTGAAAGAGATAAATATAAACTAGAGGTTGGATGAGAAATGGAGAGCAGGCCATAGACACACATATACATACATATACGCATATATACACATATATACATACATATATACATATATATGTAGTCTAATCTTTGGCAAATGAAACAGTTTGGAGATCCTCAGAGCTGCTATACACTATATAGTATACACTATACAGTATATGTGTACAATTACTGACCATCTGCTGCTCTGGACACCTTTCTACTTGTCCATCAATACAAATGGACCACTACTGATTAATAGCATGCATGTTTTTATCTCACTACAGAGTGATGTGTCTCATGACTGCACTTTACACTAAGGATGCATCAATACCATTTTCCCTGCCAGAGTAGGATTACATGTTTTTTGGTATTTGTTGATACCTTCTTAGTATTAATCAGTCAGTGATATCACAGAACATTTTCTTTGATATTCTCCCTAATTTAGTCTTGGCCAACTCCCACCCAGCAGCCAGATCGCCCCTATCATACCTCAGCTACCAAAGGCTATCACACACTTCTTCCGTGACACAGAAACCAATCAGCTGTGTCCTTCAGAACTGCTGCTCCTGCTGCATCACAGGGCAGTGTAACAGACTCAGAGGAAAGCGCTGCTTTCCTTCTTCCACATACATGATCTCACAGACTCCCACGATTGGCTATGTGTGACTGTGACTGTGATTGACAGGTGGAGAGAAGGTATGCCCCTCCCACCCAGAGTGGACGGCCAGTTTTTGCCCTCGAGGGCTTTCGGATTGTCGGGATCCGAACTCGTGATTTTCGGATGATAATGTTTTTCTGTTGCGATAGTGACCATTAAAAGTGTGTGTTCCTGCACTTACACTACAAGACTCTTTATTTATAGTATAATGAGTATAATCTTAGAGTATAACTTCATGAGTGAGAAAAAAGAGAGGATGGTGAAGGAACGACTGTTTATAGCTGCTATAACATGAGTTTGTTTCTCAGACGTTCCACAACATTAAATGTAACTATAAGTAGAAAAAACACAGTGTGTGTTAGTCCTCTAGCTTTGATAAATGTCAGGTTTTGATCCCGGCATGACGGTTTGATGGAGCCATGGCTTTACACACACTAGCATGTCAGTGTCACTGCTGTATTGAGAATAAATCAGTTGTGCTCCTACGGTGGTCAGTCCCCTACAGTGTTGGATAATTAATCACTGTGTAATGAGCTAATAAACAACAGCTGAACGGCGCTTGTGTGAGCACGGCATAAACACGTCTGTTAAATGCTGTCAATGTAAATCTAAATGTAAATATATGTCTGGGGGGGAAAACAATCCGGGAGAGGATGTGGTTACTGAATAAACCACCAGGAGTGGACTGTGAAATAAAAAACGAAGACAGCGGAGATAATCGTTGCGTTCTATGGGAATTCTTTTGCTCTACACTGAGGCTGTTGGTTTTGATACCAAACTGAGATTTAAGATTTACTCTCTCGCTCTCTCTCTCTGTTAATATTTGCCATTTGAGTTTAAAATTGTCATTGCGAAAAGCTGAGCAGTGAAAAGAGGGATGACGCTGAGCATTTTTCCTCCAGTTTAGCAAACTCTGCAGTCTTAAAAAAACGAGATTTCTTTAAACATACTATACTACACTATACTATACTATAGCTTTTTATCCTTAAACATACTATGCTACGCTATACTATACTATAGCTTTTTATCCTCAAACATACTATACTACACTATACTATACCCTTAAACATACTATACTGCAGTATACCATACTATAGCTTTTTATCCGTAAACATACTATACTACACTATACTATACTATAGCTTTTTATCCTCAAACATACTATACTACACTATACTATACCCTTAAACATACTATACTGCACTATACTATACCCTTAAACATACTATACTGCACTATACTATACCCTTAAACATACTATACTGCACTATACTATACCCTTAAACATACTATACTGCACTATACCATACTATAGTTTTTTATCCTTAAACATACTATACTACACTATACTATACTATAGCTTTTTATCTACCATACTGTAGTATATTATATTTATTTGATTTACTATGGTGAGCTATACTATACTATACTATACTATACTATTCTATACTATACAGTATCCCTTAAACTATACAGTATCCCTTAAACATACTATACTGCACTATACTATACCCTTAAACATACTATACTGCACTATACCATACTATAGCTTTTTATCCTTAAACATACTATACTACACTACACTATACTATAGCTTTTTATCCTTAAACATACTATACTATACTATACCCTTAAACATACTATACTGCACTATACCATACTATAGCTTTTTATCCTTAAACATACTATACTACACTACACTATACTATAGCTTTTTATCCTTAAACATACTATACTATACCCTTAAACATACTATACTACACTATACTATACCCTTAAACATACTATACTGCAGTATACCATACTATAGCTTTTTATCCTTAAACATACTATACTACACTATACTATACCCTTAAACATACTATACTGCAGTATACCATACTATAGCTTTTTAATCCTTAAACATACTACACTACACTATACTATACCCTTAAACATACTATACTGCACTATACTATACCCTTAAACATACTATACTACACTATACTATACCCTTAAACATACTATACTGCACTATACTATACCCTTAAACATACTATACTGCACTATACTATACCCTTAAACATACTATACTACACTATACTATACCCTTAAACATACTATACTGCACTATACTATACCCTTAAACATACTATACTACACTATACTATACCCTTAAACATACTATACTGCACTATACTATACCCTTAAACATACTATACTGCACTATACTATACCCTTAAACATACTATACTGCAGTATACCATACTATAGCTTTTTATCCTCAAACATACTATACTACACTATACTATACCCTTAAACATACTGTACTACACTATACTATACCCTTAAACATACTATACTACAGTATACCATACTATAGCTTTTTATCCTTAAACATACTATACTACACTATACTATACCCTTAAACATACTATACTGCAGTATACCATGCTATAGCTTTTTATCCTTAAACATACTATACTACACTATACTATACCCTCAAACATACTATACTACACTATACTATACCCTTAAACATACTATACTGCAGTATACCATACTATAGCTTTTTATCTACCATACTGTAGTATATTATATTTATTTGATTTACTATGGTGAGCTATACTATACTATACTATACTATACTATACTATAGTATACAGTATCTCAGCTTTGGAAGATGATAGGACAAAATTAATTGCACTCATTTGCATATAGATGTGTTGTTATCTTTCAGTCTGTGTACTTATCATTTATAATTATTTATCTATTCTTACTATCATTTTGCTGTAATACTTTTAATGTCCCGACGAGGATTAATCAAAGTTTATCTTATCCTTTTTCTTCAAAGTGTAGGCTCTAGAAATTTGGAACTCCTACGAATAACTGCTTTACATTCAACAAAACCTCATTTCATTTTCCATTACGTTTGGTATTCAGTCTTCATTAGTTATTAACACTTATAATTCCTTTTACATCTCATTCATATTTATATTTATATTTATATTTATTTTATTGATGCCTAAATACTGGACCTTGTAATGCATCATATTTATTATTGTTCTGCTTTTGACATCTTTATTTTCACTTTTTAAAGATTTAAGTCGATTCCACTGTATTTTGTTCGAGACGTCAACGTGAAGTGAATGTCTCATGTGTTTACTTTATAGATTAGAAAAGTGTAAAAAGAAATCCTGATTCTCTGACGTTATACTTTATTGAATGGTTTTATTGAACTTTATCCAGGGACTAATGGCATTTCGGAAAGCAGTGAAAGGGACTCTGATAGGGGGCGGAGCCATAGCCACAGCCTTTGGCCTATCACAGTTCATCGAATACAGAAGGAATCAGGTAAGTGTTTATGACAGAGGTATGATAGTGTTATAAATTATAGTATATGGTATAATATAATCTCCCTGGACAAAAATGAGTCACATTCTCCAATAGGTGCATTGCTTTGTTGTGTAATGTCAAACATTTTGTGCACCAGGATGAATGTAATTAAGTATAAAAGCAGATTTTTGTTACCAGTTTGGAGCAAGTTTGGTCAGACTCAAGGGTTTTGTTCAGAGAGCAGCAGGAGAAGCAGAAGGAGGAGGAGGAGGAGGAGGAGTGGCTGAATCTCCGGGCAACTCGTTTCACTACATGTCTGATCTTAACTTAGGAATGTGTTGCTTTTGTGCACCTTCTGTAATATTCCTCCATACTTACAAGAATCTGAAGTCAAATAACTATAAAAAAAAAACTAAACATTAGCATGAGTTATTAGATATTTATTAACAACCAAACGCTATCTTTCAGTATATCATGTTAAACAATGACAGAAAGCATAGTGGATTGATTGTGTGTGAGGAATAAAACACTCCGTGTCGTGCTGTTATCAGAAAAATAATCGATGATGACGCAGAGTTACTCTGACGACACGTATAACAGCACAACCCTAAGGGTTTTTTGTTTTTCACATACCACAGTTTTATTCTTCACATACCGCAGCTTTTTGTGCTTTTTATACATTTATATTTGCATTTAATGTTGTGGAATGTCCACAAAACAAGTCAGTTCCTGTTCGTGCATACTTTATAGCAGCTATGTACAGTTGTTCCATTACCAGCCTTTCTTTTTTATGTACCTGCCATTAATAAAAACATAGAAAAAAAACATGCAGCTTATCATGTTACAGAGAAGGCACAAAGCGTAAACTCCTCCGTCCCCTGACTGTTACAAAGCTCTGACACTGGAGACTCCTTCCATAAATGTTAAATAAACATCTCATTATAGAAAATGTCACTATTACTAACTTAAACAATTACGTATGTTTAAGTTGAGAGTCTGCAGGACTGAACGTTAAGGCATTAGAACAAACTACAGTCAGAGCTGCTGACCTTCTGACCAATCAGAACCCAGAATTAAACAGCGCTGTGGTATAATGATGAATTAAGTTCTTACAAGACAGCAGAAAATAAATGGAAACACAAGAAAAGCCTTAGAGATGCTACGTGATTCGAGACAGGCGTCTGTTATTCTCCGGACCTCGCTCTTAACACCGCTGTCTTATCATCAGCTCGTATTTGTCGAAGGAACACGGTACTTAAAGAATACCAAACAAATTGTTCCTCACTTGAATATGAAATCATGAACAATTTCATCCCCATTCAAGCCACCAGGGACTGCAGCGCTCATCACAATGTACCTGTGTTTAGACTGGCAAGAGCCCTAGGGGGTGCAAGGTCTCATCTCGTCTGGATGCTGCGCTAAATAACTTAAGGTCAAGTAGATTAAGATAATCAACAAGGCCTTCGGAAACAAACGAAGGGGGAAAAAACAGGGCTCGCACACACTCTTGAAGACCAACGGGGGTCCTGATTTACTCTCTCATCAGCTATTCAAATCCGTCACAAACCGTTTTTGTCCATTATCCTCCTGTGTTCGGTGCTCCGGATCAGACTCCGGGGAATGAGAGAATTACGGCCTCTCAAGCATTCGGTTGCCAAGGAGCTGCATAATGTTGTCAACATGCAGTTAAATGAGAGTGGATTGATGAAAGAACAGTGTCAGTTTTCGCAAACAGAAGTGTTTCGTGTTGTTTGAGGTAACTGAATCATTTCTCTGTTGCGTGCTACTGCGGCAAGCCTGGCTCTTGTCACGTCAGCATTTGATGGTTCCTGAAAGGAAATGAAAGTACCAGCCCCAGTATTTTTTTCTTAAAAAAAAGAACGCAAGGCAGTGCTGCTTTTTTCACGTAGAGATTACTACTGGATCTTTGTGTTCCTCAGCTATTTAGACGCTTAAACTCAAACCTCACTGTCAGACTAAAGCTGTGTCACTGTTTGCTTTTCAGTACACATACAGCGCCAGTCTTCTGCATTTTCACTACAGGTCATGTGACTCGGACTCCAGTCACGTATTCAGTAACTTTACATTTGATTCATGACTCAAAAAGACTTGAGAATCTCTCACTTTGAAAGCGGAGCTGTGTGTCAGGGTTTAAAGAAAGGTCACTGATGGAGATGTAACAAGCCACAGCCAGCCTGGTGAACAAAAACCTGTTTCATTCCCTGTTGCAAAGTTATGTATTTTTTTTGTTGATTAAAATTGAATTTTTCATTATTTATACACCTTTAATACTACATTTACTTCGCTGGCATTATATTTGGCAAGCAGTGCATTATGCTTTAGGACTTGACTTCTTAGCCTCAGATGCTCCGCTCACGGCATGCAAAGTGTCTGATATCAAGATCATAGTCACTTATTTATTAATAAATAATATTTATTTATTTAAATAGAACTGTATTGATTTATTTATTTGACACGATAACTATCTTTCTTTCTTTCGTTCTATGACTAGATTTATTTATTTATTTATCATGATAACTTTCTTTCTATAACTAGCTTTTTTATTTCTTTAAAACGATAAATGTTTGTTTATTTATTTATTTATTTATTCATTCATTTATTTATTTATTTAGTGTGTTAACTAGCTTTATTGATTTATTTGGCATGATAACTAAATTTACTTGTTTGTTAATTTTAAAAAATAATACTACCTTTATTTATTTATCATAACTTTATTTATCGTTTATTTATTATTTTTTATTATTATTTATTATTATTTATTATTATTTATTTGCCATGATAACTAGCTTTTCTTTTTCTTTCTTTCTTTCTTTCTTTCTTTCTTTCTTTCTATGACTAGATTTATTTATTTAACAAAATAACTGTTTATTTATTTAACATGATAACTACCTCTGTTTTTTTATACAGGATAACTAGCTTTATTAATTAGGTTATTATTTCTTTGTATATTAATTTATTTAATAATTTGATACACAGGCATCAACTTTAATATTTATATAAAAGGTTTTAAAGACTATTTAATCTGAACTGGTCCTGCAAAACTAATCGTCCAGTTCCGTCTAAAAGTCTCCACCGAGATGTTCGCTTTAATCACTGAGCTCTACATGTGGGTGAAAACACCACGCTACGTTCACATTCACAACTTCCCATTAACACAAACTTTTGTTCTGTCTCTTGATGTTTATTTTTTTTTTTATCTGTTTATTCATTCATCTGCATCCTGCATTCCCTCAACAACGCAGCCTAAATGGGTAAGCTGAAGGAAAGACGAAAAGAAGAGAAAAAAAAAGATTTTGATTTTTAAAAATTAATCTGCAATCATGCATGTGTCAGAGACTAATCTTTGAGATTGTGATGTTAATTCGGTGTGTGTGTGTGTGTGTGAGTGTGTGTGTTTGTCTCCTCTATGGCAAGGGCACTGTCACACTAGCTGGCTATCTGGCTAAGTGTCGCTCGGCGGTGGCCGATTGCGTATTTGCATGAAATTCGTCGCTGCCTCCGTGTACTCGCAGGCGTGATTGCAGGACAGCCTCTCGCTTAATTGTCTGTGGATGTTTTAAATAAAATGTCCGTCCTTGGAAACAGACACTAATTATTGAATCTTGTTTTTACATGCTGTTACGGTCTAAATTGCAAATGTCTGGCTTCATTTGGTCATTTGCAAGTCAAATGCACCCCGCAGGCTTTCGGGGGAAAGATTGATGTAATCATTTAGACCGAATGCTAACGACAAAATGAATAAAAACGTTCCATTATGACTAAATATCGCTCGATATCTCACTTTCCCGCATCTTGTCTTGTCTTAATTTGAATTTTTTTGAGGGGTTTTTTTTTTTTGGCTCCTTACTGAGGACACCATGAGACAAACACACGCTTCATCTTCTTAAAAATATTGACTTTGAGAACTTACTCAAGTCTTGTGTGTGTGTGTGTGTGTGTGTGTGTGTGTGTGCATGTGGGATTTGGAAATGAGTCAGACGTTTAAAATGGTGGATTATTTCGGGTTTTATTTCTATCACTTCACTTCTATTTGTAACTAATTCCCACATTCGTATTTAGCAGCTGTTGAACTTAGGCTAGCAAGCTAAATAATGTTAGTCTAACTACTAAGCCCTGTAATAAAAAAGAACAAGCGAGCTAGTTAACATTAGGTTATTATTCTGTGTAACCCTTTAGCCAGGTTGACTAGCAAGCTAGCTAGCTACACACTACCTATTATACTGTATAAATAAGCAGCTAGTGTCTCAGACAAGCGAGCTAATTAACCAATAAATCAGAGCCAAGCTAGCTAATAATAGTAAGCAACCTGATACATTGTGCAAACTAGTAGCATCATTTTTAGCAAGCTAGCTTACATTAGGCTAATTATTAAAATGACTAAACCAGTAGCCAAGCTAGCTAACAATTATATTGTGTAAAACAATAGCTAGAGTCAATAATAAGACAGATAACATTAGGCTAACTATTATATTAACTAAACCAGTAGCCAATGTTGCTAGCAAGCTAGCTAATGATTTGGGCTAACTACAATATTGCCAAACCATTAGCCAGGCTTGCTAGCAAGCTAGCTGACATTAGTCTGACTACTGCATTATATTGACAAAACAATTAGCCAAGGTCGTTAGCAAGCTAGCAAACGATTAGCCAAGGTTGCTAGCAAGCTAGTTAACATTAGGCTAACTATTATATTGACTAAATTAGCAGCCAACATCACTAGCAAGCTAGCTAACATTATGCTAACTATTATAGTGGCTAAACCAGTAGCCAAGGTCGCTAGCAAGCTAGCTAGCATTAGGTTAACTATTATAATGACTAAAACAGTAGCCAAGCAAGCTAGTAGTAGGCTACCTATTATATTTTACAAACTAGTTGCATAGAGTTTTAGCAAGCTAGCTATCAATAGGCTAACTCGTCATTAGCCAGGTGGAAACTGGTAATGATTAATGATTAAACTGGGTGAAAATAGTATTAGGTTTTATTTTTTTAATCTATTTTTAGAGATATATACAGTCGTAAACTGTTTCCGGTTCAGTTGTTTTAGAAGATTTCAGTTTTCCTCGGAGCTCTGCGTTGATTTTTGATCATTTTTAAGAACCTTATTTTTTTTAACATTTCACACTGAGTGGATAGCTTAACATGCTAACTAGCCTGAACATTAACCTGTTTAACTTCCTCTATCACTTTGTTTTATTGCGGGGCGAGGAAAGGGGGGGGGGGGATTATTAATTGATTAATGTTGCATGCGACAACCTTTTAATTGCCCTAACTTCCCACATTTCAGTCAGTTCATGCTTGTTTGTTGAGATGTTGTGTTTGAACGTGATCAGGCTCGGCTGGCGTACGTGGAGGCAGAAGGGCAGCTGAAGATGCCGTTTGAGGACAGACTGCCGACCCGTGAGGAACAGCTCGCCGCGCTGCAGAACACGCCCGAATTCGACGTGTTGGTGGTGGGGGGCGGAGCTACGGGATCAGGATGCGCTTTAGACGCAGTCACACGCAGTGAGAGCAACTTTATTTTTAGCTTTTAAATCCGGTACAATTGACACGAACAAGTCAGAGTAGAAGATTCGCACATGTGCACGGTTCATACAGATCTTAAAAAATTCACTTCTTTTGGTTTTTTTTTTGTAAATAACTGGAGCTCTGATTTTGTAACTCCTTTGCGCTCATTAACATTTAGTAACATTTACTATCATAATTTCAAATCTATAAATTTTCCATGTGTATTAATTATCCAGGCAAGAACCAAAAAAATTTATGTATACAGTTCTGTGCAAAAGTCTTGCACATGCGAAGAAATGCTGTAGAGCAAAAATGCCTTCAAAAATAATGAAATTAAATGTTTCTACATTAAAATAAAATACTATAAAGAGCAGTAAACAGTAATAAATGAAACAAAGTCAATATTTGGTGTGACGATCCTTCACTTTAAAAAAATATATATAGTATCTGAGGTACAATCTGAGGTTTTATAAGGAAATGAGCTGGAAGTGTTACTGAGCATCTTGCAGAAGCAGCCACAGTTCTTCTGGAGACTTTGACTGTCGACTCGCTTCTTATTTCTGCAGCGAAACCCAGCAGCCTTCATTATGTTTTTATCTGAAAAGTGGCTCTTATGGAATCTGCTGCTTTCTTTACTGACATACAAACATTTTTCTCTAACATTTCATTTTGTGCTGGAAAACTAATGTTTGGAATCTAAAATGTTTTTGTACTGAATCAATAATGTAGAAGTCAGAAAATAAACATCTATAACAAAGTTTGTACTAAAAAAGTACACAGTACTTTATATATATATATATATATATATATATATATATATCTATATATATATATATATAATAAAATCTGTTTGTGTGTATATATATATATATATATATATATATATATATATATATATATATATATATATATATATATTAGCAAAAATTAAGTGTAATGAAAATTATTTTATTTTTAAAACTTTTTTTAATTTAGCCAACCGATTACAAAGCGGAGCAGTCGTACTGAAACAATTCCATTATACGTCCTGTAGATAACTTAAAATAACATTATTTAACTTTCTTTTTTTATAAAATCACAAACTGATAGTGAATGTTTATTGAGCGTAAATATTTACCTGCATTAAACGTGAAAACGTCTAAAAATCAGCCATGATAATCAACTAAAGTGCTTAAATAATAATAATAATAATAATAATAATAATAATAGAAATCAGTGGATTTAGCCTGTAGATTCATGTTTTGTTTTTGTAAAATGTAACAAAAAAAAATGACAAAAAAAAGACCAAAATAATTGTTTTGTGGAAACCAAAATAAAATTTGTGTAGCGTGTAAATGATTTTATACATAGATTTTGCCATTAAAAATAATTTTGCACTAAAAAAGTGTTTGAATTTTACTTTTGCATGCGTCACCTAACTAAAGACTGTAGATTAAAGATTTAAAGGTTTCATTTGAAAAAAGTTTATTTTTAGTTCATAAAAAAAGATTTGAAAAAAAAATTAGTAATATCAGAATTAGTATTTTCTGCACTGATGGCTTTGCTCTTCTTTAAGTTCTTCTTTAACTCGTCTTTAACTTTAATTTGCAGGATTTTCACGAACGTGACTCGCACTGTTTTTTTTTTTTTTAGTTTGAGATCATCATTTACCTTTGTCTACATTTCGTCCTGATATTTAAATAATGGTTTAAACGTTTTACTAAAACTTGATCTTGCCTGTTTTTTGGGTGATAATGAATAAAAATGTCCCTCTATTGTCACCCGAGCCTCTTCAGAAAGCAATATAGAGCCGACGCCGGCCGAATGCAATATGCATGCTCTGATCTTTCCGTCCTCATGCATATTACAGACAGTAGGGAAATCCGTATGAAAATGACACCGAGCACAGTCTAAATATTTGGAGCCGTGGGAGCTCGAAATGCCAGTGCGCCACTTAATCTGTTTCCTCCCTCCTTTTTCTCTTCCTCCTCCTCCTCGTCCTCCTCCTTGCGCAGATCTGAAGACGGCCCTGGTGGAGAGGAGCGATTTCTCATCAGGCACCAGCAGCAGGAGCACCAAGCTGATCCACGGAGGAGTGCGCTATCTGCAGAAGGCCATCATGAAGCTAGATTACGAACAGGTGAAGGTCCTCGGGTTTTTACCCCATTTACCTGCATGTTAGAAAAAAAAGCGATTGCGATGAGGCGCAATCGAGGACATTGACATTTCGTGCGTCTCTCCTGGAGCAGAAAAGAAAGAAAGTCAGCAGTACTTGAGAAGACTTTATTTAAAATTGATCTAAACCCTGTATTCAGCTTCAGTGACTTAAGTTCAAAAGTAAAACTGACTTACAGATAAAACTTTCTCCATATTTACACTCATCTCACGAAGGTGTTAAAGATAATTTCAGTTTTAATTCCTCAAGATTGCCAGATTTTTCCATTATCAACTGTCCTGAAAAAATGTTTCACTTTTATTAAGACCAGACTGCCAGGGATTCAGATTTCTTTAACTGAAGGACACTATATTTACTCTTTTTTTTTTTTTTTCATTTTCTGATATAAAATCTAAAACACAAATCAGTAAAACACATAAAAACAATACGTTTACAACAAATCAGTGCATGTAATGATGCCGGTTCTTAGGCGAGGCTTTAATCTACACCAAACATCTATTTATGTGCACTTTTTTTTCTTTTACTTCAGTACATGATGGTGAAAGAGGCACTACACGAGCGCGCTAACCTTCTGGAAATCGCTCCTCACCTGTCCGCTCCACTACCCATCATGCTCCCTGTTTACAAGTAAGACGGACAATACACTCATCGTTTCCGGAGTAAATAGCAGCATGACCTGCTTTGTTTAATGTATATATTAAACACTTTACATACTGACTTATAATCACTTCAGAAAGTCAGGTAACACTTTACTTACGAACAGTGTTCATAATGCTACATAAGCACTTGGCATATACATACAAAAACATTTATAAAGGCATATTCCAACATCTGCATCGTTTAAAGATTAAAGCCTGCTTTCTTTAACTTGGATATCAGGTGATGTAACCCCAGGTCAGTCAGGTAATTTTGAATTTTGTCGACATGACGTGGTGTTATGACGCTTTATAGACTGACATACATTGTGATGTGAAAGTTGGGTATAACACTGATATACAAGCATCTTCTTTTTAACACGGTTACATAGTGAAGGTTTTGATAGTAATACACATTAGCACTACATAAGCACTTCATGACACTTGACATACACCTACATAACCATTTATAAATGCTTATTCCAACAGGCATCAGCTGGCATAAATGTTTCTTTCTTTAGTGTGGATGTGAAGTTGATATAACTTTTGTCAACTAGCTGAGATTTTTGTTGACATAGGGGTGTGTTTTGACACTTTATGGACTAACATACATTATATGGTGAAGCTGTTGACATTAGCACTACATAAGCACTTCATGACACTTGACAAACACCTACACAAACACTTATAAAGGTGTATTCCTGCAGGCATCTGCATTGTAAAGACTGCTTTCCTTGATTTAGGGGTGACATTGACATTATGCCTGAGCCAAGAAATTTAGAACTTTGTTGAGATAGGGTTGTGTTATGACACTTTATAAACTGATATACATTAGCGTCTCATGACAGCTGACTTTAAATATCACTGTCAGAGTCATAAGGCTGGCGTGATGTAGCTTGCTAAGTGAGTTTTACTGGAAAGTTGGTGATAACATTGACATATAAACATCTTCTGTTTAACACTATTGCATAGTAAAGGTTTTGACATTAGGACTATATAAGCACTTCATGACACTTGACATAACTTTCATAAACATTCCTTAAACACTTATTGCAACTGGCATCAGTGTCATAAAGACTGCTTTTTTAACTTGGATGTCATGTTGACGTTACACCTTAGCTAAGCAATATAGAATATTGTTGAAACAGTGGTGCGTTAAGACACTTTATTACACATTCATAACCAGTAATAAGAGAGTTATGTATGTTATATTTACTCTTGTTTTTTTTTTTTACAGATAAAATGAGTTGCATAGGATTTTTATGAACATTTTAGCAATATCATGCTGCTTTAATGATAGCATACATATTCTCTATTGTTTAAGTATAGTGAGTTTAATTTAATAATTCATAAGACTGTTATGCAGACTTATAGCTATGTTATGTATGTTATGCAAATTAACTTTCCAGCTGGAATAAAATTGAGTTTTGTTACAAATGCATGACACTATCGTATGCTTCTAATGTACCAGGAGTTCACTGAGACTGAAACCGGTAACAGATAGTTATTACACTCCAGTGCAAGTGTTATAACGTAATTCTATGTCAACAAAAAAAATCTATGTCACTTGACTCAGCTGTTATGTCATTTTTGATGCATACGTTATTGAAATCAGTCTTTATCAAAGTCTTTACTGAAATCCTTTCTGAATGTTTATGTAGGTTGTCAGGATGGGTTTATGAAGGTGTTATGTAGCCTTATGAGCACTGTCTTAAGTAAACTGTTATCAAAACTTGCAGTGGGAGCTTGAGATATATAAAAGATGTATGTCATGAGGTTCATTTCAGATTAAGAAAGTACAAATTATAGAATAAATTTTAAAATGATAAAAACTTTTTCCTATAAAGAGATAAGTACGCTGAGATGTTGAGGAATGTTCTAGCACGCGGAAGCGTTCAGAGTCTTCGTTCTTGAAACCCCGAGTCCCACAGAGTTCAGACGCGAGCTCGAACTCTCCGCCATCGCCGTCTCTAATTACTCCTGGCATTTAGGCTTGGCTCTGATATTTAAACGACTGTGAGTGATGTCGAGGGCTTACAGAGCACCACGACCTCGTGATCACATCACATTTCTTTCAGACGTCGCAAAATCTGTAGCCAGCACGTCGCGAGGTCTGGTGGGACCGAACAAAAGACGAAATACCGAGAAGAACTTGGAGCACTTTTACATTTTTCCTGGATATCGGGGCTGAGGAGAGCTGATTCAGAGTGGATGATTGCTGCTAATTTGGTTCGATGTGTCCGAAAAGTTTACTGTGTAGATTTCAGATCGCTGAGATTGTGTGTCGTATAAAAGACGTTTGTCTTAAAAGTGTTGAAATATCAAGAAATATCAAGAAATTCAGTATGATATCATAATTGACTTGATCGCTTTAGATCTCTGGTGTTATTAGGAGTAGGGTCTGATATCTTCAAAAAAAATTTTTTAGCAGAAAATGGTGAGATATCGGAGAAAACATATCGGAAAATCAGATCCTGTAACAAATGGCAAAGATTGGAATTGGATTTGGAAAAGGAATTTACTTTTCAAATTTATTAACTGGAAATTGACTTGACTGGAATTTGTTTATTAGAATTGATTATAATATTTTTACTTTATACTTTATTATATTTACAAAGTGATTATTGTTTGAAAGAGTTTAACTGTGAAGTGCTTCAGTTTAAAAAAAACCCTTAGTAGTTTTTAAAGAAAGCGGAATAATATCGGATGGATCACGGTATCTGTTCATACGCAAGGTTTCAGTATCGGTATCAGGATCGGAAAAGAAAAAGTGGCATCGTGCCATCTTTAATTACATGTCTTCATCAAATTGCTCTGAATTTTTTTTTTTTGAAGGAACAGTGTCGCCTATCTAGCGTCATAGACGTCATTTTCCTATAACAGCACGCAGAATGTAATTCCAGTTCAACACACATGAAATGAACTCCCCTACAGTATAACTCGTGTTTTTGGTGAGTGTATCAAACCGTTGTTTTTGCCGTAGTAGAATCGCAGGCTGAAGTGACAGCGAGCAGCGAGTCAGATTCGCTGTCCATGCAGCCATCTTTGCTTAACGTCCCTGTATGTGTGTGACAAGGTGGTGGCAGCTGCCGTATTACTGGGCCGGAATAAAGATGTACGACCTGGTGGCTGGAACTCAGTGCCTGAAGAGCAGCTACATCCTGAGCAAGAGCAAAGCCCTGGAGCTTTTCCCCATGCTGAAGAAGGACAAGCTGGTCGGAGCCATCGTCTACTACGATGGTGAGAAAAGCGGATGTGTTTCTTTTTTCAGCGAATTTCATTATTTGAATTTTATAATATTATATAAACACGGCAAAGTGCGCCATTATTCTTGCTTATCATTTATAGCAGTGCTGTTGAATTCTGGATTCTGATTGGTCGGAAAGTGTTGATTAATTTTCAACAACACCATGCGCTCGTTGTAATACGTTATCATTCCTATAGTACCAGCTCATACACAGGGACCGCGTACGGTGGACGCTCCTTATAAATGCTGATATGGTGAAGTTTTCTGTAAAGAGATGTTTATTTAACATTTATGGAAGGAGTCTCCAGTGTCAGAGCTTTGTAAGAGTCAGAGGTAAAGCTGTAACTTTCAGTTTTCAGAACAGCGTTATGCGTTACGGTTTCTAGGTGAGAGAGAAAAAGGAGAGAAAAAAGAGAGGTTGATGAGGGAACGATTGTTTATAGCTGCTATAACGTAAGTGAGAACAGGAGCGAATTTGTTTCATCAGATGTGACTATAAATGGTTAAAAATTCAACCCAGTCTCACAGAAAAACGTTCACATGCAACTTATCTGCAGCACTTTCTATAGCTTAGCAACATTGCGTAGCAGCGTATCAGACTTCCACTCGAACGCTCTGTGTGAGGCGTTCTGCACTAACGTATTTCAACCAAGCTAACCTCTACCACTACGCTATCGAACAAGACTGATGTGTAATAAATAATTTGACCTTTTATTTTAACATATTGAGCGTAAAGTGTGTGCTTTTTTTATAGACTCACCAGGATCATGAAACTTCTCTTCTTCTCTGCAAATACAGACAGCCTGCGAATCACGTGGAAATGCGAAAAACAGTAACAAGGGCATTTTCACTTTGTAAATTCTTTACAATGCTGAGAATACAGAGACTTCACGCGTCTTGGAAATACCCACGTTACCGTAACACGTTACCACATGCCATAAAAGGAATAAAACACTCTGGGACGTTTGTGTTTTACTCCTTACTTAAAAATGTAACTCTTCTAAAAGTAATATTATATTTTAAAAGGTGTAGATAAATTCTAAAGCAGCATTTGGTTACAGCGTGTGTACAGTACTGAGTGTGTAAAGCGAATAGGACGCCATTTTGGGACGTACTGTGCTGAAGGGAAAGTTCCAGGATGGCTGGGGAGTATTTTTTTATTTATTTATTTTTTTTGGAGTCTGAGTAGCTGATGAAGTTTGTGTTTTTTTTTTTTTTAAATCAGTGACATGAAACAATAAATATTGATGAGGATTAATAAATAAAAATGAATCTTAAAAAAGAGACACAGTTGTCGCCTTCTGTGGTTAATGTGAGCAACTGTCTGAATGTAAATATTTAATTTTAGGTTTAGTAGCTAAAATTCAACATGAGTTTTGCATACAAGAATTTTGCATACAAGTCAGGAATGAGAAGAAATTAGACTTGTGCTGTTTTTATTGGTTGAGCGATCGTGTTTAGTTCACCAGTAAGGATTTGTTTGTCTCTTGTGGTCTTGTGGTCTTCTGCGAGGTAATAATAATCTCAGCTGGAGGAAATGCCACTGGTCTCCACTGTGTGTGTGTGTGTGTGTGTGTGTGTGTGTGTGTGTGTATACGCAGTGCCTCCATATGCTCCTGGTTAGTCGCCGTGTCTCAAGCCTGTCCCTTTTATTCAAGGTCTCCTCCTTGGCGAGTAAAAAAAAGGCACGCTGCTCGTGCTCGCTGCCTGCGAGGGCTTCCTGTCAGGCCGGATCAGGCCCACGCTGATACACGCGAGCGTAAAGACGGCATATTTGCGGAGGGAATACGGCGGCTATCTGAGCAGGGATCTGTCACATCATGTCACTCGGTGGAGGAAGAGTAGGCCAAGGAGACGTCCGATCTCTCCGTGCGGTTTCGTCGGCGCTGAGCCTCGTGTGAGAGAGCGCCGTCCTGAAACAGGGCCACCGTAATGACAGTTTAGAGATGCGTTTTATTCGTTTTATCCCCCCCTCCCACATCCCCTCTTCCCCATCCCTCCTTCTTCTTCCTCCGAGTTGTCAGCTGGCTTTTCTTTCCAATTATTCAATCTGGAACAATCACGGCCGTGACATTTCCGAATCTGACCTTCTCGGCTGGAGATCGCGGCTCTGCCTGACGCTATTTGCCTCCCTCTATTTCTCCCTCACCCCCTTTTCTCTCTCTCTCTCTCTCTCTTTCAATCTTTCTCCCTTTCCTTCATACCTGCTCCGTCTTCTTCTTCCCTTCTCCCTTTTTTCATAATCTCTCTCCGTCGTCTATTCTTCTTCTTCCTCCTCTCTCTGACAAAACTTCGCGCTAATACGCAGAGACCTTTGCTAATCTGTTATATGTCATTCTTTTCTCTGTGATGGATTTTTTTTTTCTTTATTTTAGCATTTAATCTGATTTGATAAACTTCTTTATCTTTGTGTGTCCGTTTTTCTGTCATAAATTAAACCCACAATGTCTTTAGGTTTCTGTCCATCATGGTCCAGAAAAAAAACAACAAAAAAAACCCCGACCCAGTCTCTATTTCCGTCGTGAAGTATGTTAAACGGATTAAAGCTGTGGAGAAATCGCTCTTATTTACAGTGCTCATGGTTTTAGCGATCAGCACGCGACTAGTTCTGTAACTCTGATTGTGAATGTGGTGTTTTAATGATGTCTTTTTCCCGCTATATAGCTCATGCAGTCACTAGCAGCAAAGGTTCATGGGATGTCTAACGGAGCGCGCCGGTCTCATCGCTGCTCGTAATTCATTCGAAAATTTGCCCTTTAAAGGGGCTCCTCGGTTGCGCTATTACTTTATTGTCTGCTGGAGTTGCCGTGAGCATGTGTTAGCATTAGACACGGTTCTGTGAGTACCGCAGCCCTCTGGTACCGTCGACAACGTCGACCTCACTTCTGCTGGCTTTTGAACTATACAGAGTTGCAGCAACGAAAATGTGAAATCTGTACCTAGTCCCGCTTCAGCTGTGACTAAACCTCTATTTTTAACACAGCATTAAGGAATAAAACACTCAGCGTGGTGCTGTTATCGGAAAATAATCAATAACAGACTGGTGTGATGAAGCGGCGTTACTGTACTTACTGAAATGTATTCATTTCCTATAACAGCATATCCTGAAGTGTTTTATTCCTCTTGTACCATTCTGTTACTCATTAAATAAGGACGCATCATACTTTTTAACCATTTATAGTTACATTTAATGTTGTGTAACGTCCACGAACATACATGCGCTGATATAAACCTGTGATTTACTGTCAGAGCTTCGTTTAGAGAAAATAAATCAACACCTCTCCGAATCCAACAGCACCGTGTATAAGTGAGATTTTCTTTGATTTTGCTTTTGCCATTTATTTATGAAACCGTTCTTTCAATAATGAAATGTCTCTGCCACAGCGAAGCTGGTTTCGATGATGAAAAACGTTATAAATAGCAGATGAGATGAATCTCGAGGTTAAAGATTAAAATTAAAGACCTCACAATCTCCATGACTGCTGGTTTCGATTATACACACAGGGACTTTTTCCGTTTAAAACAGATGCTTTCTCAGTACTTCCATGTGAAAACTGATTTGGGGGCGGGGTCTTGCGTGTAGTGATGTCACTACACAAGCTCCATGCTTTGGTCCAATCATGTCACATAGAATCCTAAAGCTTTTAGTAGCAGAGCGTATATTTGAACAGAAATAGCTACTTTAATTAGAAGAGAAAACGATGATGCAAATCTTCCTCACGTCATCCTGTGATGAATATGAGCGAACCGCGTCTGCTAGTTTATGAGCTCGTTGCCAGGCATGTCGAACGAGCGTTCTGGATGTTCACTGATGTTCCTAACACACTGTGACGTTGTTCTCATGATGTTGCAGGCCAGCACAATGATTCCCGCATGAATTTAGCTATCGCTCTGACGGCGGCTCGCTACGGCGCCGCTATCGCTAACTACACAGAGGTGACGGAGCTGCTGAAGGCAACGGACCCGGCCACGGGTAAAGAGAAAGTGTGTGGAGCGCGCTGCCGAGACGTGATCACCGGTACGGACACACACACGCAGACATATACATATATATCGTTATATTAATAAGATAATTCTTTTACTTATCTCAATAGTTGTTTTACTTATACAGTGCCTTTGATACGTTTCGTGCTGTACTTATTTATTAGATATTTAATTAATAAAGATAAAATAAGGTGTGCTGATTGTTAATGGAGAATGAATTAAAAATACAAATTAAAGCAGAAAGAAGAAACAAAGTGAAATTAAAGAAGCCGTTTGTCATTTTTAGCGCCCTCTGCTGCCTCAGAGGGGATTCGTTTAAAAAAAAAAAAAAAAAGAAGAAAAACCTTTTTTTTAAACTATATGAGTCTAATGAAGCAGTTTGAAAGTTACAGACTGCCCCTTTAAAGCTAAATATAATTCATATTCCTGTAGCTTTTTGTTTTTTTTGGAAAACATTAACAATAAACATTCACCAGGCTTTATGTATCACTATAAAAAACAGCTTTAGCTTTTGACTAGCTTTCATTATTTGCCTGAATTTTATAGTTACATGACTTTTAGATTACTTATTTACTTGGATTTTTTTTTACTAGTTTTATACACTTTTTATTATATATTCATTATATTTTATAACATTATTATTATTTTCTTTATTCTGTCATGGCTATTATTTATTTACTTAAATTATATTTGTTTGTTTATTTATTTATTTGTTTGTTTATTTGCTTATTGCCTATTTAAGAATATAATTTTTTTCCAGTTTATACTGTGAAGCACTTTGAGCTACATTTTAGGAAAATGTGTGTTGTAGGTGCAGGTGCTGTGTAAATAAAATTAATAAAAAATAATATGATTATTCTTTTTTGGGACGATCCGTTCCTCTTCTGTTGTTGTTCTGTTGTTCTGTCTGTGTGACTGGTTTCACTGATGCTCACACTAGGGCTCAGTTTAACGCGAGTGATTTCAGGTTGCTCGTGGTTCCTCGAGGAAGCCTCTCTCATTCTCTAATTCACGCTGATTGCAGGCCGGGAGTTTAACGTTCGTGCCAAGTGCGTCATCAATGCCACGGGCCCCTTCACCGACTCGCTGCGTAAAATGGACAAGGGGAACACGGCCAACATCTGCCAGCCGAGCGCCGGAGTGCACATCGTCATCCCCGGATACTACAGGTCAGATCCACCAATCACATCACGCTCCTCATGCACACTCTGCCTCAGTTTTCACACGGCTTTGTTTATTAAAGCAAATACAGCGACGTAGGTTAATAGATAAAGACTCCTTTTGAGGTAATAAAATTATCATGGTAACATGATTCACGTTATAATTTAACACCTCCGTCATTATACGCTTCAATCAGTCAATCAGCCAGGAAATAACTTTATTAAAGTATTAATTTAAACATGTAGTAACCAATAAAAAGAAGGATTTATTGAAGGATATTGTGCTTTATGACACAGATGAAGGCTGGGCTTCCTTTAGGTTGGATTTTTCTAATTATTTCTCCTTAAATAAATCCTTTGATAAATTGAATTGTTATTTTTATCCAATACATACAATATACAATACAATAAATCCATCAATAAGTAACAAATATATATATATATATATATATATATATATGTGTGTGTGTGTGTGTGTGTGATTTACAAATTATAAATAAATTCATTTGAATTAATATGTGCAATGATGCATTTATTTATTAATTTATTGATGGATTTCTTGAAAGATGTATTAAGAAAATATTAATTACTTAATAATAAATCGATTTATTTAAAAACTATTTATTTAATTTATTTAACAATTTAAATTTATATTAATTTTATATCTTTTAATTTTATGCATTTTTTTATGTAATATACATGTTTAATTTTATATATTATTAAGTAAATTAAGTAGACAAACTTTGTGTTTTGTACCGAACGTCTCGCAGCCCTGACAACATGGGGCTTCTGGATCCCGCCACCAGCGATGGGCGTGTCATCTTCTTCCTGCCCTGGGAGAAAATGACTATCGCCGGGACAACAGACACGCCCACCGACGTGACGGCCCACCCCATCCCCATGGAGGAGGACATCAACTTCATCCTGAGCGAGGTCCGACATTACCTCAGCTCTGACGTGGAAGGTACGCTCAGCACCGCGTTCACGCCAAGGCAGTGACGTGCCAGATCCTGAACGAAGCATTTTAATAAGTAAAACTGGGTTTTGGGTGTTTTAGGCGCACTTAGAGTTAGCTCCAGAATTATTGGCACCCCTGGTTTAAAAAAAAGCTGTGGAAAGTGTCTTAGTGTGTAATTAACTGTAAATATCAGAGGAATTAAACCTTTAACTGAGGTAAATTTATATATTTTTTAATATTAATAGAATAAAATCCATAATCAAAAAACATATACTGTTCCTACTGTTAAAACACGGAATTTGACAGATGTGTGGCAAGCTTGAAATCCTTTTTTTTTTTTAATCTGAATTAGAGTACGTTCACACTTCCCATTTTGTTCTAATCCACCAGCGCACATTTTACACCTAATCTTATCTGCTTTTAAAAAGCGCTGCTCTTCCAAAGCTCCAACATTTCAGAAAAGCACCGAGTAATGCAAGCATCTCTTTTTTTTAACCAACTGACCAATCAGGTCACAGCTCAGGGGGCATGCTTGAAAAAAAAATACGGGGAGATTTATGAAAAAAATATTGAACTGTCAATATTCCAGTGTTTCACTGTAAGTGATGTGACGTTGCACTTTAACTGTAGCTGCGTACTATCGAGTCACACGAGCAGCTCAAACTCTGCTGATTTTCTGCCTCTAAACCTTCAGCGAATTCAAACATCCTCCCTTATTCCCAGAATTACACCAAGCTTTATTTCACCTGCATTACTGAGAACGATAAATCTAATCCAGAGAACAGGCTAGGCTAATTAGTTAGCCGACAGTAGCTAGGGCTGGGACGCAATAATTCTTTTTAAATCAATATATCAATTAGCCTGATGATTTAAAAAAAATAGCCAGGATGTACCTTTATATGTGTTGTGTTTATTTCACGCTTTCTGACATTCAGATTACTCTTAGGTCCAGAATGATGCATCTCAAAGTAAAGTTTTGAGAAGCAGCAGTCACATAACGAAGTTTTCGCTCTTATAGGCTATAAACATTGATTACGGCTTTGTGGAAACGACTCTTACGACCGTGACATTATCACACATTTCACCCCGAGCCTCTCTGGCACCCTGCTTTCCAGCCGTGTGCCCTGTGTGTATCCTCCGGTGAGTTGGGGATGGTGCTGCAGACAGACAGGCAGGCTTTTGAGCGAGTAAACGGAGGCTTTATCCTAACAGCTAACTGCCCTGGATCCTCATCAGAGAGCGGAGCTATTGATTTTCGGAGCAGCCCTCTTAATTGGCCGGAGTGCCACGGCTGATTGTTGGATTGATTGAGCTGATAGAAGTAGACCTCTTCCTGAATCAGAAGCGGATTAGCTAGATTAGCGGCGCTGCGTCCTGTCGTGGATAAGCGCCTCGTTAGCTCGGAGATAGTCACCGTCCTGGTCATGCAGCGGCTCTCCGGAGTAACACACAGGACAGAAAGTGAGCTGCAGCAGATTCAGCTTTAGCAGCTAGAGACATGGATGTGTGAATAAAGCATCATGATGGAGAGATAGAGACAGTGGACGAGTGGATGGATGACAGAGAGACCTTGCCTGTGGCTTTGGACAGCTTTGAGGGGTTAAACCGTAGCGGACAAGTCCCTCAAATCAGAGGACAAAGAACCGCTCTATTTGTCTATTTCTCTCGCATAACATCAGTGACATCTTTTCTTCATTTCCTTTTTAATCTCTAAAATCTTGTAAGCAAACTGTATATGATTTGATAAAAATCCTCCTAATAATAATTTCAAATAATTCAGTACAATCAATAAATTCTGAAACAGGTGCTGGAAAAAAGAATTGATTTCTTTTGCTGCATCTTGATTCTCTCTTGAATGATTTTTAACTGAGAAATTTCGCTAGTAAGAAATTATTAGACTGTGTGTTAAGTAAGGAATAAAACACTCCATGTCATGCTGTTAAAGAAAAATAATCAACATCAGGGCGGTTCGATGAAGCAGAGTTACAGTTACCACTCACTACAGCTTCCACAGGTCATTATTTTCCGACAACTCCACATCCCGGAGTGTTTTATTCCTCTTATACCACAGCGATTTGCATATTTCTGAATAATTAAAGAATGACATGTCATACTTTTTATCTGTTTATAGTTACATTTCCTTTTCCACAAAGCACGTTGGTTCCTGTTATCACATACCGTGTAGCAGACACGTCAGACGTTACAGCTTTACCTCTGACTGTTACAAAGCTCTGACACTGGAGACTCCTTCCGTAAATGTACATACAGAAAACTTCACCATATTAATGAATACACTCCTTTTTTTAATCTTTTTACCTGGACTTTTTTTGTGGACCTTCAGCACCTGACAAATCAGAATCACGCATTCTGTGTAATTCTGTAAAAAACATAATGTAGTCTACAAATATAAAAACTGAGATGTATCAAGAATCAGTTTATAATTGCCTGAATCGAATGGTGAGAGCCAAGTCTCATGTAGACTCAGTGTGTGTGTGTGTGTGTGTGTGTGTGTGTATGTGTGTGGGGCTGTTATTGCCTTCTTGAGCCTGCTGTCTGCTCAGCTGCCCAGCCTTGTCATAAATGTTTCAGAGATGCCCTTTGATAATGAGGCTGCCGTCTTTCTTTCTATCTTTCTTTTTTTTTTTTGCACCCATTCAGAAATATCAACCTGCATATTACAGTGGCAGGTGCGTTCTCGATCGAAATGCGACTCAGTTTTAATAATTAATGCAGGAGATGTCACCGCAATAGGGAGATCGATTCAGGACTCGTTCACGGCATGTCGATGGAGTTAAAAATCAACACGAGGGGAAAAGCATCAGGAGTGTAGCAGTTGTGTCTTTGTGGTTTTGTCATATACGTGCAGTCTGACTGAGTTTAGTGCTTGTGACTGCGGTTTCAGGACGAGAGCTCACATTACAACCCAAGCTCCCAAAGTTCATAATTCAAAACTCATAATTCTCAAGTAACTTATTCCTTTAATTATTATTTGCTGTTTGTAAAGGGTGCTTGGACCCCGCAGATCGCCACTTGCACATATTATTATTATTATTATTATTATTATTATTATTATTATTATTATTATCATGCCACTTTTTCAGGGTGAATTTCAAACAGTAAGACTTTTAACTCCGTATTTACTCACTTAACACCAACAGACTCTACAGAATGTGGGAATAACAGAAGGTGGGAATAACGGAAGGTGGGAATAACAGAATGTGGGAATAACAGAAGGTGGGAATAACAGAAGGTGGGAATAACAGACGGTGGGAATAACAGACGATGGGAATAACAGACGGTGGGAATAACAGACGGTGGGAATAATGGAAGGTGGGAATAACGGAAGGTGGGAATAATGGAAGGTGGGAATAACAGATGGTGGGAATAATGGAAGGTGGGAATAACAGAAGGTGGGAATAACAGACGGTGGGAATAACAGACGATGGGAATAACAGACGGTGGGAATAACAGACGGTGGGAATAACGGAAGGTGGGAATAGTGGAAGGTGGGAATAACAGAAGGTGGGAATAACAGACGGTGGGAATAATGGAAGGTGGGAATAACAGAAGGTGGGAATAATGGAATGTGGGAATACAGCACTAATATGAATGCAGCACCAATTTATGAAAAATAACTTCTGTCTTTAATAATTATTTACTATTTGTGAAAGGTGCTTGGACCCCACACCTCAACACTTGCAGCTATCATCATTATAATTATTTTTATGTTAATTTTTCAGGTTGAATGTTACACATTAAGGATTTTTAACTCCACATTTACTCACATAATGGCACCTAAAGGGAAGATGTGTTATGTGAACACTCTTAAGGGCGTGTCTCTGTCTCCTACGAGCGATTGGCTAGTTGTCTTCTATATCCTAATATATGAATAATGGATTGTTTTCCTTACAAATATCTTCTCTGTTTGTTGAATCTATAGTTACCTTGTCATTGTGTTTGTCCCAGTGGAAGTGTGGTGCATCAGCTGCTTCAGAATGTAACTGAGCACCAGACGTGGCTTCTTCATGAACTGCTGGAATCAGTCTAGTCATATCTGTGACATTTCCTCTGCGCTTAGTCTCTGTGTGTGTGTGTGTGTGTGTTCTCTGTCATCTCAGTGCGGAGAGGAGATGTCCTGGCAGCCTGGAGCGGCATCCGTCCACTGGTCACTGACCCCAACTCTAAAGACACCCAGTCCATCTGCCGCAACCATGTCGTCAACATCAGCGAGAGCGGCCTGGTCACCATCGCCGGTCAGTTCAGGCGTCAACAATCACGTCTTTGTTAGCCGCTCGAGGAAATAAGTCCTGTTACGTGTTTTTGAGTGGCTCTGGTGTAGAATGTGCAGTGTGTTTCTGTCAGCGTCGCCTTCCTTTCATTCCCATCGTCAGAAGTGACGCATGAGTATCATTCACTTAGTTCTGTATTATATCAAGTCACAATTGCTTGGAAAAAAGGGTTCTTGAAGGGTCCTTTAATGGTTCTTTCAAACCCAAACAAAAAAATGCACCAACTTGTTACAAGTAACCTTTTTCAGTTCTTTTTCTGGGGGGAAATTTGATATAAAGTTAATGATAATATGCTGTAAAAAGTCGACGCAATTTTTAATTTTTTCACATTTTTCAGGTGCTTGGACCCCTTTCAGATAGGCACATATTCTGTTGTAGGGTTCTAGATAGGAACTTTAAGGGTTCCCCTAGAGGAACAACCGAAAAGCCTTTAGGGCTAAAACTTTAAACATTTTTTTTGTCTTTTGAATCTGAAAATACTTTGATGATGAAAGCTGTGGTAATGGATTTAATGGATATTTTGATGGAGGGAATATAACACTAAGGGTCATGCTGGTCTAGGAAAATAATCAGCAACAGGTTGGTGTGATGACGCAGACAACGATTACAATTGTCTCTTAATAAAGGAGTGACATGACATACTTTTTATCCATTTATAGATACATTAATATATATTTCGAGCGTAAAGATGTTGATTTTGTCCTTCAAGGTGGCAAGTGGACCACCTATCGCGCGATGGCTGAGGAGACCCTGGACGCTGCGATAACAGAGCACAAGCTTCACGCCGGACCGAGCAGAACCGTGGGTCTGATGCTGGATGGAGGGAAGGACTGGACCCCAACCCTCTACATCAGACTGGTCCAGGACTACGGTCTGGAGAACGAGGTCAGCTTTCAGAACCCAGAAGGCTACATCACCCAAATACTCACTTAATACAGCTGAGCGAATTATCCTTAGCACTTCATATAAGGGCGGTGTTCGTAAAGCTGCGTGAAACCTACATAAACCCTTCATGACACCTGACACAAACCTATATGAACCTTTATAAATGCTTATTCCAACATATGTTAACTATTTTGTCAATTTTGATGTCAAGTTGACATTACACCTGAGATCTTTGTTGAAATAAGCATTTTATGTTCACGTGTTTAAGTGTTTAAGTGTTATAACAACTGACTTTGTAGCTCAGTTACAACTGCTGTGATGTCAAATCTCAAAAACAAACTCACTTTAGTTTAGCGTGTGGAGAATATCCATAAAGCTGTCATTACGGTTTCATGTCATTAATGTAATTATTCTTTTAAAAAATCGTATAAAGAGTCACACGTGACTTAATGGCCGTAACTCTTTCACGACAGTCTCATAACATTGCAATAAGTATTCAGTATTCGTTAAAGGCTTTTATACCACAGCACTTTTGAATTCTGGATTCTGATTGGTCAGAAGGTGTTGATTAATTTTCTATAACAGCAGCTCTGACAAATCACAGGTTTATATTAACACGCTTGTTCTAATACGTTATCGCTTCTATACTAACAGCTCATCCACGGGGACTTGTACAGCAGATGCTCCACTAAACATAAGCAGATGAAGCAAATGTGTGTAATTGTTGATACAGTGAAGTTGTCTATTGCATTTATGGAAGGAGTCTCCAGTGTCAGCGCTTTGCAACACTTTCTCAATAACAAGCTGCATTTTTTTGTCTTATTAACTTCAAGAGAGAGAAAAGAGGAGAAGCCTCTTTTGAGTGAGAACTTGTTTTACACACGGACGTTCCACATCATTAAATGTAACTATAACCGGATAAAAAGTACAACATATCATTCTTTAATAAATGAAAAATCGGTAAGTTGCTGTGGTGTAAGAGGAATAGAAGACTTCAGGGTGGAAATTGTAACTCCACTTCATCTCACCAGCCTATCGTTGATTACTTTCCTATAGAGGCACGCTGGGTCGTGTTTTATTCCTTACTTATAACTTATAAATGAAGTTATATGGCACTCATAATGCCTTCTCCTGAGAACAGACCAGAGTTTAACGTTGCTAGCTCAGTAACAGTGTTCCTCTGGGAGAAACAGCCCAATTACAGAGTTATTAGCCGAATAGCTTTACCTCAGAGTCACTTATTATGATGCGCACTTTATTTTCCGATTGTTTTGATACCATTAGAAAATGGACAGAGGCCCGAGCTGTCCTTTTCTTCTGATCACCGCTCTCCGAGTAGCTTGACTCCAGTTTGCTGTCGTCCCCCGTGGTTTATTCGGGATAGAAAGGCCGGCATCGCCCTCGTTAGGAGCCGGGATGAGCTCAGCGGAGCCCTGGCCTGTACGACAGGCGCTGTTTTTGCGGCATATTTAAAAAGGTCAGCATGCAGATATTTCTGACAGCACTTGACCTTTGGTGGAAGGCTTTGAATCGAAGTAAGTGCTGCGGTTTGTTTTTTTTTTTTTTCTCTCTTTTTTTTGTCCAAACGTTTAACGAAGCGCTGGACGTGTATGAGCAACACAGTCAGCTGGTTCACCTGGTCAAAAAAAAAAACGAACACAGAGGAGAGGTCCAACAGAAACGTGTCACTTTGCAGGATGTGTGGGAATGACATGTCTCTCTCTTTCTCAGCTGATACACACTCCGTTCACAGGTTGCTCAGCACCTCGCAGCTACGTACGGAGGGAGGGCGTTCGAAGTCGCCAAGATGGCGCAGGTCACAGGAAAGAGGTGGCCCATAGTGGGAAAACGGCTTGTGTCCGAATTCCCTTACATCGAGAGCGAGGTACATGAGCTGAGGTTGTGAATAATATATACACATGTATATGTTTTTATTCTTTTGTCTAGTGCCTTGTAGGAAAGTGAGAACTACAAGTTGTGTTAGCGGTAAAAAACTAAAAATTGTGTGGTTGTGCAGTTAAACAATATTCCATCATTCCACTGAGCACTGAAAAGTGCAGATAGATCTGAAATACTAACGTCAAAAAATTACTGAAACGTTCTGAAGTAATGCTTTTAATAATATTAAATAAAAAATTAACGATAAAGAGCAGTAACCTTTGATCTATATCACATCGATATTTACTGCAAGCAGTTTTACCTTCCTCAGGTTTTTTTTAGATGTTACCTTTTTAACAATGGACAACATCATGTTCTGTAGCATTACATTTTTGAAATATTACCATAAATTAAAATTAATTTATTTAATTAATTTATTAAATAAAAATCCTCTTTTATACTGATAATGTAGAAGATGTGTGTGTGAAAACAAAGGTGAAAGAAAGTTAAAAAAGAAGGTAATAAATGTTTTTAAAAAAAAAGGAAAGAAATGTGTGTGTGTGTGTAGGTGATGTGTGTGTGTGTGTGAGTGTGTGTGTAGGTGATGTACTATATTAAAAAAGTATTAATGGTGTGTGTGTGTGTGTCTGTGTAGGTGATATACAGTATTAAATAGTACTAACAGTGTGTGTGTGTTTGTCTGTGTGTGTGTGTGTGAGTGTGTGTGTGTCGGTGATGTACGTTATTAAAGAGTACTAATGGTCTGTGTGTGTGTAGGTGATGTATGGTATTAAAGTTATTAAATAGTACTAACGGTGTGTGTGTGCGTGTGTGTGTGTGTAGGTGTAGGTGATATATGGTATTAAAGGTATTAAATAGTACTAATGGTGTGTGTGTGTGTGTGTGTGTGTGTGCGCGTGTGTGTAGGTGATGTACGGTATTAAAGAGTACGCATGCACAGCCATTGACATGATTGCTCGGAGGACGCGGCTGGGTTTCCTGAACGTCCAGGCCGCTGATGAAGCTCTTCCACGCATCGTCGAGATCATGGCCAAGGAGCTGAAGTGGAGCGAGGAGAAGAAGAAAGTACGTCATTTCTTCTCTCATTTATTACAATAACAACGTCATCTATCTGCTTTTTAAGGTCAAATCATTGCAGTACAATTTATACTACTGTGTGTGTGTGTTTTTTTTTCTTCACCAGATCGCGAGTTTGTTTGCTTTGCTCTTTTATTAACGTTTTCAAAACACTCTTTTTTTTTTTTACACAATGCCCTCAGGAGCGCACGCCAAAGGTCTCGGCCCGGTTACGTGAACACGCTCGGGCGCTGAGCTATTGTTAACACCAGCACTGAATTTACAGCTTAAAATAGTCACACAATAGAATTACACACAATATCAGCTGGGCACCGTACCTGCGTCTTACGTAGGTGTTTGAGGGGTATATCCCTGTATCCATGTGTGTGTGTGTGTGTGTGTGTGTGTGTGTGTGTGTGTGTGTGTGTGTGTGTGAGGGGGTGATAGAGTTACACGTAGATCCAAGGTTTCCTGTCGAAACAAAAGGTCTAATAATAGCACAGATTGCTGTGCTGCTTCCCAGGAGTTAAACACTCAGTCCTTCTCAAAGCACACAATACAGGTGCACCACACCCTACACACACATACACACACCCTACACACACACACACACACACTCACACTTTTTCTCATACATTAAGGAAACTCTTGTGCTGTGTTCACGCTTATGTCTAATGAAGTTAGGAGTCATTTATTTTCCCACTGTATTTAATTATAATCCATGGAATAGGCCTACATAAGTCTCTATAAATGCTCATAAGTGTTTACAAATCTTCTGTAATAATCCATCATAAAGCTACGCTGTGTCTAATGCACTTCCATATAAACTGTAATTTAGTACAAGTTCAGAAACCTGTGTAGTATGTTATAATGCATTATACCTTCAGAAAGTAAGATATTCAAAACTTCGTTTATCCTGTTATGACTTGACATAATGCTGCATTGGCCTTTATATCCTTGTATACAAATTGTACAGTTCAGAAATTTAAAGTGTATGTTATAATGTATTATAGCTTGCAGTTTATAGCACTCATAATACCTTACAATCCATGACATAAGCCTGTGTAAGGGTGTACAAATGCTCATAATTGTTTACATTTATGTAAATCTTACTTCTTCCTGTAATAACCCAGCACAATTCAGAAACATAGGGTATATGTTATAATGCATTATAAATTGCAGTACTTACCGTAGCACTCGTAATATGGTTTCATGCATAAAACTTAATAAAAGTATAATTAATAAAGGTTTTAAAAGCTTACTGTATTCTATAAAGACCTGGCATTGGGTCAGACTCTAGTTTAGACAATAGTTTAGTGCAACGTCAGAAACTTATGTTATATGTTATAATGCATTATAACTTGCAGTATATAGCTGTCATAGTACCTTTAAATCCCTGGCATAAGCCTGTAGGAATTGCCATAAGTAGTTATGGTTGCATGTATAACACTTAATAGCAGAATATGGATTCATAATAATGTTTTAAATGCTTACTTTGTTCTGACCTGACATAATGCTGCATTAGTGCCAACAATAACGCATTATGTAACCTGACATTATGAAATTGTATACTAATGCTGTACAGAGTGTTAATCAGGGTATACGTAAGCACTTATTTGTCTTATTGCCGGGCACTGGAAGGTATTACGTACTGGTATTAAGTAATGTTTATGATGCATTGTACACAATATGTGTATATATATATATATATATATATATATATATATATATATATAAAATTGTATGTGTTATCACATTGTACTAGTAGCTTTTGTGCAGAGCAACAGTGTGTGTGTGTGTGTGTGTGTGTTTTGCAGGAGGAACTGCAGGCAGCTAAACAGTTTCTGTACCAGGAGATGGGCTACAGAGCTCGCTCCGAGCAGCTCACCAAGACGTCCGAGATCTCACTCACGCCCGAGCAGGTGGCCAGGTACACTGTGTGTGTGTGTGTGTGTGTGTGTGTGTGTGTCTTTAACGCATCTGTAATTTCATCTGTTTATTAACTGCACTAATTCTCTGTAATGAATTACAGATATAAGAAGCGTTTCTACAAATTTGACAAAGAGAGCAAAGGCTT
Organism: Pangasianodon hypophthalmus; assembly: GCF_027358585.1. Lineage (NCBI taxonomy): Eukaryota > Metazoa > Chordata > Actinopteri > Siluriformes > Pangasiidae > Pangasianodon > Pangasianodon hypophthalmus. The sequence continues at coordinate 32,904,731 of NC_069711.1, read as the reverse complement.
CATTACAACTTTAGATGTGCAGCAGGTTCTGGAGGTGAGGGCAATACCAAACTTAATTACTTCTATACCACAGCGCTGTTGAATACTGGATTCTGATTGGTCAGAAGGTGTTTCTGTAATTTTCTGTAACAGCAGCTCTGACAGTAGAGCAGCTGCAAATCACAGTTTTTTGACATTATTTTGTTTTTTTTGACATTATGTTCGTCCGAGATTCTCTTAAGTATGATTTCTCAACAACGAGAGGTTGAATGTTAGTAGCATTTATAAGGAATGATCATTGTAACCAGCAGATGAACTGATTCAATTTTGAAATTGATCCAGACAGCGTCAAGGTCGCAGCAAGGTCAAATGTCTGAAATAGTTTTTCTTCAATAGCTTCCTTCACAGTTGAAGCACATTTTAAGGGAAGTTCTGGCACACAGGAAGGACTAGACTTGTTGTTGGAGGAGACATCCCCATCCACACCACTGGCATTGAGTTTGACTTGTTTTTAATCTATTTATTATTAGTCTTAGATAATTGTTGAGCGTCCACCATACAAGTCACTGTTACTATAGAAACGATAATGTATTAGAACGAGTTCACTGATATAAACACGTGATTTGAGTCGTAATAATAGTGGATAAGTAAAGTATTCATAATCAGTAAGTAGCTCTACTGTGGATGTATGAAAGTTATTGATGAAATTATTATTTTTTTTTTTTTAAATCTCAAAATTCACAATTTGAAGTAAAATCACAATTTCTTGCCTGGTTATAAAAAAATATATATTTTAGTCCTTTTTCTCATACGAACGCTGACTGAATCGCTGTTTTGTTTTGCTTTTTTACCGTCAGAAACTGAGCATTCAGATTGACGAGAACGCCCTGCACGAGATCCTCAACGAGGTCGATCTGAACAAAAACGGACAGGTGGAACTGGACGAGTTTCTGCAGGTACGACGTCTCAGAGAGCGCGTGGAGTCGGATTTCCGTAGACACAATTAATGATTACATTACAGCTGCTGTATTTATAGCTCATAGAGCTTTCAAAGTGCCTCATTAACTGTCTTTTGTTCCACCTTTATTTGAGTTTAAGAAGCGCTGCTTGATAGAAACTCCTGCTGAGGGAGACGAAGGTGTGGACACTTAACTATTGCGTATGGTGTGTCCTCACCTGAGTCCTGACAGACCAGCAGTAATTAAAAGCACTGAAATGTCGTCATGGCAGTTAGAATAATGAGCGTGCGGTAAATTAGCATGAGGCATGTGGATTTTTGTCTGCTTGTAACCAAGCATAAATTAGATTACGGCTATAATTGATAGGAACTAGAGGACAGGTGTTAAAGTGGGACAATCACTGTCTGTTTTAATTTAGACTTAATGAGAGGCCACCGGTGGAGTGTACATGAGATAATGTTATGTCACATGACATAGACAGGACTATATACAGAAAAGTTCCTTTACTAGCAGTGCATCTCATTAGATCTGCTCTTCTAATTGGCTTAGCTCATGAGTGCCGTTCAGAGGGGACAGATCTCCGACAGCCGATTGGCCATCCTGATGAAGACAGCGGAGGAAGGGTTGGACTCGAGAGGACCGGTGTCGGTGGACCGCAGCGGTGGAGGAGTGTGAGGCCCGAGAGCTTCAACCAGAACCACAGATCTGAACAGGTGTCTGCTGAAAGTGAAAGATTTAAAAAAAAAAAAAAAAATTGTTCTTTTATTATCGTTAAATTTTAGGTTGCCTTGGATTTATTTAAAGCAGTTTTTTTAACAGTAAAACATTTGGATATGTCTGAAAGTGTTCTAATAATCATTGAGAGAGACACCGGAGTGAATTCAGACAATATTTACTTGAGAGTGTGCCGGAAGTACATCATCGTGACCTGACACCATCTAACCAATCAGAAATATTAAGTTTAGCTCTGTTTTTAAATGTTTTGAACTAAAATCATGGCAGTATAGAAGTTTAAAATGCAATATTCTGTATAAAATACACTACTAACTGCTTCCTGTCAGGTTAGTTCTTCGTTAACGTAGGAGTAATCGACGCCTGGGGATGCTTAATGTTCACGCCATTGTATAAAATGCATGATTTTGTTTAGTTTAAAATCGTTTATATAAGAACTCACGTAGTGCACTGTGAATATTTAGCACTACAACCATAATGACCTGGCTTACGTGAATTCAAACTGAGGCTGTCGTTATAATTTCCCATTTAATTATAACACTCTTGGACATTTTTTTCCAAAGAGATGTAAACCATAGCAACAACATTTTAAACACTTTTCCAAAGTATTTATTAGTTTGCAGTTGCTAGAATTGTGAAATTGTTTAAAAACATCTCTACGCCTCTTGGAGCTGTTATAACTGAAACGCTGGTTATAACTGACTTTGACACCAAAGGCTCCAACCTCACGCTCTTACCCAGGAATTTTCAAAAATTACATGAATGATAACACTATTTAGGGCTCCAGGGATACTATCGTGATTTTAAGTTGTCTTCTTTATTATTATTATTATTATTATTATTATTATTATTATTATTATTATTATTATTTATATGGCACCCTGAATCAATCCCAAACGTCTTTTCACCAGTTTCTGGATTTCTCTGATTGTTACTCCATGTAGCTACACTAACAGCGAAAGCTGGACACACATTTAACTCCAAAACTCTCGAACTACTCCAATTTCCTACGATTCCATAGGTCATCGCTGGTTATAAATGTTTCAAGGTCCACAGTATTGGAATGGCCATCATCTTGTGACACTTGCTACAGAACTAGTCGTCATCAAACTCGAATTACATGATCATGAGACTAGGCCTGAAACAAAAGCTATGGAAGGGTAGTCATAATTGATAACCAATAACAGAATAACAAAGTTAACAGCGATGGCACCAAACAAGAAGCGAGTCTGTATCTGTTCATCATGAAACCAAACAAACAGTCGGAATTTCTAGGTCGACCTAGTACGTCACTTTAGTGCTTGGACCCCTTAATCGCTGTACCATAACTATTCAGCAGTAACACAATAGCAACGTTAAAAGCAATTGTGCCATACAAGAAGTAACCTGCTATCTCTTGACACCAAACTTGGTAGGTGGGTTTCAGACCACACCCTAAAAGTCGATGCTGTGTCAGTTTACCAGCAGGTTGTGTTATAATTAGCTATAATGCGCATTAAATTCTCATGAAAACGTCTCCTTATTATATTAAACGTCCATTATTTGAATGTTTAAGGAACCAAATAAAAAGTCATAACTTCCGATGTACTTCAAAGTACATCACATAGTGCTTGGACCCTCTAAACATTTGAACCGGCCGCTCCGGCATCCTCGAGTAAATTTTGAGCTGATAGAAATTGCGAAAGTCGGTTGTATCAGTGTGTACACCACTGTGTGTAATACTGTAGTTTTAGAATTTTTGCTTTTTAATCTTGTGCAATAATAATAATATCCCGCTGTGTTGTATTTTGTTGCTGTATCATTGCTCTGTCACGGGTGCATGCAGTGCCATGAGTGTTCCTTGCTGCTTAGCATGACCAGTGTGTGACGAGTGCCGGCCTAGTGTCCTAGCACCTGTGTTATAGTTTTATTAGCTGTGCCATTTGTACCGTTCGTGTGGTGTGATTGCACAAGGACACCCCTGAATTATGAATGATTGTGGCATGAACGTGTGTGAGATACTGTGGGCCGAGCTACTGTGATGCACTTTTCCTGCACGTCTTTTCCTCTTCCTGTTCAAGTTTACACTCGCTGCACAATTTTACACATGCACTGATACTGATCCAATACTCCTGCAATTTCTCTAGTCTATTTAATGTCACTTTTTTTAAGGGAATAGTCGAAATACGGAGCCAAATGAAAAGGACGGTCCATCACTTAGTGCATGGACCCCATAATTGCTTAATAGCACAGTCCTGTGATATTCCCTTGTGATTTTTTTTTATTATTTTTTTTTTTTGCATTGCTCTATTAGATCTTTTTATGATATTGAATTAATGTTTTTGGCCTGAATACGCACAATGTTTTTGGTCCAGTTTCTTTTAATCAAATAGGAAATCCCTATTGTAGTCGTAAATCAACTTGTGTAAATCATAACACATCTTGTTACTGGTTGTGTGATTTATTATTGTTTCAATCAAATTATTATTATTATTATTATTATTATTATTATTATTATTATAGATGTTTAGATGTATAGATGATGGTTACATACAGTGTACTACTGCTAGCTTTAGGCATTTATAAGAAATACATTTAATGTGCCTTGTTTTCTATCAAAAGAACACTGTAAATGATTACACAATCATATATTTTGCAATTTTAATTTCTTTGTGTATATTATTACTATTATTATTCAGACAGTAAATTCTGAGAAAGGCTACTTTTTTGTGCCCGGATCTCCGGTCACAGTGCGACAGCTGTTCCAGTATCGATGTATGATACAATAGGAGTTAAATGACTGATTTGTCTATCGTATGTTGTGGCTGGATGAAATTTCACTCCGTTCCTGAATGAAGGAGATGCATTTAAGAAAAAAATAATAAAAAAACTGTACAGTAAATTACTCTGCAACACCCGAGAAATGCAATTATGGAATTAAACATAATTAAACACAATTAAACATATCTGGTTGCAACAGTTGGGTTTTGGGGTCTTCTTTCATTCATTTGTGTTCGACGAAGTCATATTTCCAACATGTTAGCTGCAGCAGATCCCTCTCTCTCTCTCTCTCTCTCTCACACACACACACACACACACACACACATACACACACATATGCATATACGGTTCTTCGCTATTCTAATTGACTTTAAATCCACCATCTAAATCTATTACACCCTAATTTTGCTGATTGATGAGAATCACAGCTACATGGCCCATCCATGCTGCTTGAGCGGTGAGGTGTCCCTTTATCTGCCTGTCCAGTAATCCCTCAGATGGTCCGCTCCACACCGAGGGATGAGGAAGGCCACGGTGGTGCGATCAGCGCCCAGCACAATGCAATTAACCCACCAGCGCAGCCGCAGAGCTGCCGCTAATCCTCGGCCTCGTCTGAGCAGTGGTAAGACTAGCCGTGTCAATCCGGCATGATTGCTTGATTATAACAACCATAATAACCTCAGTGTGAGCCTTTGCAGGATCTGTGGCCAGAGAGGCCAGAACTGGAAACAGTGGAGTCAGGGAATCAGAGATGAATAACTGCTTCAGGCGTTTAGAGTAACAAGTGATCCTGCGTCGTACTCACTGCTCCTGTGGCTAAGACAAGAAACGATACGTAACCACCTCAGAGTTGATTATTTTCTTATAACAGCATATCCAAAAGTGTTTTATTCCGTTTCATCCATTTATAGTTACATTGTGGTGGAACTTCCATGAAACAAGTTATTTCCTATACTCAATTACCTTAAAGCTAATACAAAAAACACAGCTTATCATGTTACTGAGAAACCACAAAGCGTAAACTCCTCTGTCCTGAAGATGTCATAAAACCTAAAGTTACAGCTTCTCCTCTGACTGTTACAAAGCACTCACACTGGAGACTCCTTCCATAAATGTTAAGTAAACGTCTCTTTACAGAAAACGTCACCATATCAACGATTTCTTAATCCATTGATCTGTCGTTCAAATCTCTGTGTAAGTTGTTACTATTGAAACAATATCATATTAGACCGAACACATGAACATAAATCTGTGAGTTGCTGCTGCACTACTGTCAGAGCTGCTCTTATAGAAAACTAATCACCGTCTGACCAATCAGAATCCAGAATCCAGAATCCAGCAGCACTGTGGTGTAAGATAAGCTTTAGTCCTTGTATTCCTAAACTGGAATGTATACAGACATGTGACAAATGCTGCAGTTCTTCTGCCTCTCCTTTATCCAATGATGAAACGATTCTATCCTGATGGGTGTGGCCTCTTCCAGGATGACCCCGCCCTCATCCACAGGACCTAAAGACTCACTGAAAGGCTTGATGAGGATGAAAATGATGTAAATCATATGCTATAGTTTACCCAAGTCAACATGAATGAGAGTTTTCAGAGTGACATGTTAGACAGCTAGAGAGAAGTTAGAGAGCGCTCTCCGTCACCAGCACGTCGCTCAGAGACGTGTAGAATGTGTACCGAGGCGTAATGATGATGTTTTGGTGTCTCAGCATTGCCCAAAACACCTTACTAATACACTTTATGTTGTTTTTTCCCCATTAATTTCCCAACTATCCATACATAGCCATTTTCTGTGCTGTTACTAATAAAGGACCGATACTTACTTACTTGTAATGCTTACGAAACATCCAGAGGGAACCGTCATGGTTTTGCAACTTCCTGCTATGCGTCCGTTTCCTCCCTGAAGAGTCAGGAAGCTGCTTATCAACTGTTTACAATAGAAGATGAGTCTTTGGTGCAGCAGAGAATTTGTAGCCATATCGAGCACCTCCATGAGGATCAGACAAATTACAGAGCACAAAAGCATTTTTTTTACACTTTCTAAGAAGGTCTTAGTTATAATGACTCATGAACATATTCATATCATGTTATAAAGCATTCATAAGGTATGCACATAGTTATTTAAGAAAATGCATTACACTTTATTATGCATCATGAATTGTTAACATGTCATAAGTTGTGTTTATAACACGTCATATCATGAATACTAAAGCGAGAATCTTTGTATAATGCATCATAACACCTTTTTCTTACGACTTCTGAAAGAACTTGTCTATGGCTAAACATAATGTGCTAATAAACCAGGGCAGTATATATCTTGATCTTTAGTATATATCTTGATATAATGTCTCATAAACACTGCTTATAATGCCTTCTGTTAACAATTGTTAAATGGATTATAAATGCTGCTATAAACTTTTCATCATCTATAATTATAACAATGTGTATAATGCCTTATGAATGCATTGTAACAGGTTATGAATGTATTCGTAGGTTATTATATATATACTGTACACACCTTCGCAAAAAGTGCTACCACATTTTTTTTGTATTTAAAACATTTCTAATACAAATAAAATATTTATTTCAGGAATTGTGCTTATCCCTGAATGAGAGAGGTCAGGAGGATTTCCCACATTGAAAAGTGGCATTGTGGGTAGTGAAGGAATTTGCTCTCTCCATTTCTTTCAGAAATATGTCATCGCTGTCCCGCACTGAGCTCAAGGCCACTTTTTGTTTTGGCGAAACGTGTTTTTCGCTTCCCACATGCTCCGTCAGACAGCGGTGGGAGATTGTCGCAGTTATCCGACCCACATAAATGATTTCCACTGAAATACACACACTGTATGTAAATCTATTCAAACTAGTCAATACACTTATAAGGTGTGTGCATTTCATGACATATGATTAGACTTATCATATTGACACTGACACACGACACTGATCTCTCCTTCTCTGCAAACACGAACGGGCGTGCAAGTGACCACGTGACGCGATACAGAAACGCAGGTGTTTTTGAAACGCAGAAAGTATCTGCTTTCTCAGTATCCTAAAAAATTTACAGGATAAAAACTATCCGCATTTTGAAAATATTCACATTACGTCCTGGCTTCGCTCAGTATGGACAGAAATAAAGGTCAATTTACTGAACATTTTTTGGAAGGAGTCTCCACTTTCAGTGCTTTGTAAGAGTCAGAGGTAAAGCTGTACGTCTTCAGGACAGAGGAGTTTACACTTTGCAGTTCCTCTGTAACAAAAGACGACAAGCTGCGTGTTTTTTTTTGTCTTATTAACATCAGAAAGGAGGGAAAAACAAAGCTGGTGAGGAAATGACTGTTTATAGCTGCTATAGTGTAAGTGAGAACAGGAACTGACTTGTTTCATATATGATGTGTCATTCTTAGATAATTTTTTTTATAAATCTCATTATTGGCAAATTGCCATGGTATAAAAGGAATAAAACACTTTTATGTGATGTAATCGGAAAATAAATTTGTGCTGTAACAGTAACTCCACTTCATCACATCACACCGTTGATGATTATTTTCCTGTTACAGCATGACGCAGAGTGTTTTATTCTTTACTTATAACGCTAATAACTGAGACCTAGACTGCATGTACTGGATATTTTAAAAGAATGAATTATAACTTTCTCCTTTTGATTACTTTTAAATAATTTATTATAATAATAATAATATAATAATGCTTTTTTACTTTTAAATGCTTAAACGTGGATGCTTTTTAACTTTGACTCGCTACTTCCACTTTTAATTGGCTGCCTGTATTTACACTTATTCTTCTGGAAGATGCTCTTATCCAAAGAGACGTGAAAAAAAAGTATGATAAAATCCAAAAAAAAAAAATTGTCCTCCAGAATGAGCAGAAAGTTCTGCACGGAAACATAAAGTTCTACATAAAACTCTGCCTGCTCGGTAATGGCATAGTTATATGGCAGGATGTGAGGATGAGGTTAGCTCGGAGCGGGCCGCAGTCCCCGGGCCGCGGCGCTGACAGACCCGTCACTACCTGAGCCAGGAAAAAAATAGATTAGATCCCAATTAGAGCTCTTTCTCGTGCCGCTGTTAAAAGCAGGATAGTCGAAGCTTGAGTAAAGGTCATCAGGAGATTTGAGTGACAGCTCCGACGTCCTCGGCTCCTAATTTCCACTGTTTTCTGGACGTGTCTTTGTGCGCCGGATCCAACAACTGCCAAGAGCCATTAATTTCCAGGAATAACGGGTTACAGAGCTGGCTGACGTACAGAGATGTGTTCTCCAGCCACAGCAAGTGTCTAGAAGGGATTAGGGAGCGTGTAAGTGCAGCAGGGATCAAATCTGTGGACATCTGGTCATACATTACAGCTGAGCTGCCCTAAAGTCAGACCACCTCCTAGAGCATGTATGGAGAACAATCAAGCATGGAGGATCCCTGATACAACTATGAGGCACGTTGTGTGTTTGATACGTGAGCCTGAGACTTAGCAAAGCACTGCGGGGTTGTGAGGAACTCTCAAACATTTTAAACATTTGTTCCTTTCATGTGTATTCTATTTATGTCAGTCTTCATGAAGTGCTTATATACTAGAGGTGTAAACCGAATCCACGTACATTATTCGGATTGAACAGATTGAACAGAAGCGCGTCCTGAACGAATACAAATACAGACCCGAAAAGTAGGCAGAGTATTCTGCTTGGTTGGTTTTTTTTTTGTTTGTTTGGTTTTGAAAGCTTGCCAGCTTCAGGGACTGGGATCCTGCTGGACGAAAGCCACAAAGGAAGAAAAGTGGTGTTTACGTCAATGTCGAGCTGTAAAGAACAGGTCACTAAAGCTCACGGCAGAGAGTTGCCAGATTTCAGCCAAATTCCCACCTCAAAAAATGCACAAGAAGACTGGAAACTGACCCGAAATGTTGGGGAACAGGAAAAGTACACGTATTCTTCTTCTTTTTCCTCATGCTTTTTTTAGGGGAAACAAATGAACAGTTTGAGGATATATATGTATATGCAATAAGCAAGCATTACAAGTGAAACCTAACAACCCACCCCTGCTCACAAAACTTTAAAGAAACATTAAGTTCATGATAACATGATTGTAATGGGGTTTTTTAATTCGTTTTTTCCCTGAATGCCTTACTGAGCTCCAGAACAAAACCATATTTCTTCCTTAGAACAGAATACCATAATTCTTCCAAGAAACAGACTTTCATATTTTAAGCTATAGCTCACCAACAACTTGCTTTCCAAAAAAATCACCATTTAATTCATTTTTTTAAATATTGTAAAACTTGTCCTTTCATTGCGCATCGTTCTTAAATGATCTTTATCCAATGTTGCTGAAAGAAAATGTTCTCAGAAAATCGTGGGCATTATAATGACATGCAGCTTAAAGGACCCCATTTTGACTCGCAGCAGCACTGTAAACACATCCCAGCTTTATTATTCTGATTCTGATTATGATTCTGATCCAGTGACTTTTCTGATCTTTCTGAAGTGTAACAAGTCTAAAAACTGAAGTAAATCCGATACAATGTTATCAGATGGCTGTTGTTTTTCGACTGTAACCTAAATAACCATGTGATTAGGCAAAGGCGTTGTTGTTTTGAAACAGAGTTAGCTTGTTGACTCAGTCACGTTAGAAAGAAGCTAGCTTTCCAGAAAGTTCCTCAGGGCGTCTGGTTCAGGAGTGGAATGAAGTTATGTTCGATATATATTGCAGTTTGTTGTTTCATCTTGTGAATAAACTGGTGTGGTGGTGTTTTCCAGTGTTTCCAGGGCATAGCGGTAGGGTCATCATTAAAAACAAAACAAAAACATTTCCACTTCCGACTTCCAGTTTTAATCAGAATACGAAAACAGATACGAATATTTTGAGCGTTAACCAGATACAAATACAGATAACAGCAGTGCGATACACCGCTACTGTATACATAGGTGTCATGTAGCCTTATGAAGTGTTACCCAGTTGATTATTCTTAAAATTTTGTCATGGCATTAAAGTGGAGATGTTCTGCGCTTCTGGATAGAAGCAGGTAAGAAGAACCCACGTTGCGCTCCGCTGAAGGCCATTTCTCCTCCACACTTCTCTGTTTGATATTTATTTTTTTAAAAAAAGAAAAGCACCAGGGAACAAACAGCAATATCAGAACTACAACCATCTGAGAGCGAGAGGTGGAGATATCACCTACGTTACTACAGACGATTCCACGACAAGAAAATGCCAGAAAGAGCCGAGTCTCTGTGTGGAGGAAGAGCGTGATAGGCTGTATTTTATTTTAATACAATTCTGACCTAAGATTATATTATCTTTTTGAACTTAAGTGCATAAATCAATTTAAAACACAACTTCTACTACACTTTGAACATATTATAAATATATATATTTTTTTAAATATGACTTTTTTTGCCAATTTAGTTGTTACACTTAAATCTACTAAATCTATGTTATGAAATTAATGTTAAGAAGTTTACTGTATCATAAATTTAAAATAAATTTTTAAATACAAGTTGTAACTAAAAACCTTCAGATGTTTTTCTTTCACTTCATATTTGATGATGATACAATTTATTAAATCATAATTTACAATGTTGTTTTTTAAATACCTAAAAATTGATTTTATTTAGGGATGATAATCATGGGATTAATTATCTTAAATCAAACTATTTTTTTCTGTAAATAAAATTTTTTTCTCAACATCTTAATTTTTGATTGACAGTTAAGAACATTTCTAGACAAACAATATTTTTTCAAGTATATTTGATTTTTTAAAGATTTTTTTGTAAGCATCATTATTAAAAAAAAAAAAAAACTTGGGTACATTAAGTGCCTAAGAAAACGATGTTAGTCTCCTGACAGATGCGCAAAATCAGATCTTTTTTGCGATTTAATCCACGTGTATTGAAGGCATGAGCGCTAACCCTCATGCCTGCTATTAATAGTGGAACTGTTTTATTAGAGGCTTGAGAAAAGAGCCGTGGAACTCGGCGCCACTATTGTGAGCGGTCGGCTTTCTTGCTAGTGTTAGGCTCCTATTTATTTTGAATTACCTTCATCACCACCATCATCATCACCATCATCATTATTATTATTATTATCTTGGGATAATGCCTTTAGTCGTCTTGCCTGAGCAAAAGGAGCGGTGAGGGAGAATAATAACGTCTGCACCGGAAGCTGCCTGAGTCAACAAGGCCGGCTCTGAGACGATGACATCAACAGGACTGGAATAGCCCTGGACTAATGCGTGCGAATAGCAGGGGGAAGGCCTTAGAAAATGAAAGTCAAAGGATTTACTATGCTGAGAGATTTTAATGCAAGATCACAGTTAGTTGTGTTTGGTGTTTATCTGCACACAATATTTTATTAAAGGAAAATTCCACCCTGAATATGTTTGTGTTGAAATATCCGTGATGTGTTTAGTTTTAGATTCTGGGGCTAATTTGTTGCTTGGTGTTGCATTGTCTTTATTCCTCTGAGAAGTTAAAAAAAATTCACTAACATAAGTGATTGTTGAACAGGTAGGATTTTTTTTTTTTTTTTGTTAGCTCCCAAAAACAAAAAGAGGAAGCGCTTCTTTTCTCACTCACCATGGTGACATATTAATGAGTAGTAGTAGTAGTAGTAGTAGTAGTAGTGGAGGTGTTGGTGCAAACATTGGTCTCAAAATCCCATGATGCAATGCAACTAAAGTTGTACAACATGAGTTATGTTACAGCCAGCTACGAGATGATGAGCTGCGATGGAGTTGGAGTTGTTTGAGCAGCGTGCACAGATAAGGAGGTGAGAGAGCGGGACAGACTCAAGAACTAAAGCACCGCTGCATCGCTCTCTTTAGATAGAAGAGATGAAGTGAGGCTTAAATCTCACTGCCAACACCATCAGCATGGCGTTTTTGGTAATGTAGGAAGCCATTAACTCAGGAATTTCATTACAAAATAAATCTTAGACACTCTTGTGGATCACATGTTCGTTATAAAGATTAATATGCTTAAGTCGTTTAGGTGGATTTCTCCTTCAAAAGTAGAGCCATAAATATCACAAACCTTGTTCCGTAAAGGTGATGTTTAATCATAATTTGCACAGGTAAATATTATTAAAACAGTGCTATGTTTGAGCAGACAGCTCTAAATTGCTAAGAATTGAGATGTTATCCTTCAGCAGAGCGGATTCTGCACAGTCGGGGTCATTAGGGGTTCCTGGGAGTAATTGTGGAAGGTTGAATAAAAATCTCAATCCCATTCCTTCTGCTTAAACACACACACACACACACACACACACACACACACTTGCAGAGGGCACTGGTGTGTCAGGTGCTCCTAATTGCTAAGGAGCAGGTCTTAATTTAACAGGCGGGACAGAGGTCATTATCATGCGAGACGCAGCCATCCGGGATGTTTGCATAGCTATCACAGGCCTTCTCATAAACGAGCCTTTAATTAGTCTTAATTAGAATTAGCCGGAGTCAGCAGGGAACGCCGGGCCCCAACGAAACGCACTCACAATCCTAATAATAATAATAGTAATAATAGCATCCGGCTCATTCTCCGCTCTGTGTTGGCGAGGGAGCGACAAAAAGTCTCTCGCTCGCTAAACTGATTTGGTCAGAATGAATATTCTCATGGCATTAATTAAACAGGGAACGTCTCGTTATGGAGTGTGGAGAGCAACAGACACCGGCAACCACAGGTTCTCCATCACATCACATTAACACACACACACACACACACACAAAATGTGAGCTCTCTGCCTCTTCTCCAATTTACATACAGTTTATTTAAAACAGGCATTTATTTACTTTACCTATAAGTTTCTCAGACAGCATTAAAAGTAACTATAATCGGATAAAAAGTATGACTTGTCGTTCTTTAATAAATAACAATTTGCTGCTGTTGGCAAGTCGCTGTGGTATAAGAGGAATAAAACATCTATAACAGGTTTTAATAGGAAAATAATAAACTCCGCTTCATCACAGCATCCGATCGTTGATTATTTTCCTATAAGAGCATGAAACAGAGTGGTTTATGCCTCACATATATGAACCTTACAGTCGTTTTCTCTCACTCTTTCTTTCCTGCGTTTTGGAGTGTTATAAAAATACTGCCAGTGCTCGTGATAATCACAGAATAATGTATTCTGGATTCTGATTGGTCAGAAGGATTAAACAGATGAAAAACGTGTTGTTTAACAAAGGAAAACGTGTGTAATGGTTGATATGGTGACGTTTTCTATAAGGAGATGATTATTTAACATTCAGGGAAGGAGAAATTTATACTTTCCAACACGTTCAGGAGTCAGAGGCGCTTTCTCATTAACCAGCTGCATTGTTTTATCTTATCAACTTCAGAAGAGAGAAAATGAAGAAGCGATTGTTTAGTTGCTATAATGGAAGTGAGAGCAGGAACTTGTCTCATGGACGTTTCACGATATTAAATATAAACCTAGATGGAAAAAGTATGACGTCATTCTTTAATAAATTAAAAAAAAAGTAATTGTAGTCAAGTTGCCGTGGTATAAGAGGAATAAAAAATGCTGGGATGTGCTGTTATAGGAAACGAATCAGCTTAACATGCGCAATCCTGTCACTGTGAGCATGAACAGGCCAGGAAGGTCCGTCAGTGGACGTCCAGTAAAACCTGAAATTAGTCTATAAACGGACAAAGTAATTCATTTTAAAAAGGGAGCATGGCCACTTAAATACGTTCTTTTTTAGTCCAGTATAATTCTGAAATTAAACAGATTTACTGTAATCCCCCAAACATCTGGCACACACACACACTTTTACTTCATTAAATGTTTTTACTCTCACTGGGTCAGTGCTCCAAGGTGAAACGGTCCCCGGACATTGAGCCGTGTCCTCTCATACCTCTCACTCAGTCTCATCTCACACTCTTCCTGTAGGCCGGGATTCTGCCTTCATCCTGTATGTATGGGAAAGAGCAAAACTTTATTACCTAGGGTCTGATTAACGCTGTAATTGGCCAGGCTCAGACCTGCGGAGTCAGTCATATCCAGGGAATACTGGCATTAGCATGGTTTAATTGGGTTTTATTTCGAAGAGAAGACTGGTATTTGGTGGCGAGAGTAGAGCCTGAGACGGACAATGAGCACTAAGTCATTATCAATTACAGACACTCTTCCAATTCCCTCACTGATGTCTGAGGAGCAGGCTGAGAACCTGTTGAATTTCTTGCCTTGACGGCCAGAGGCGGCCAGGATTGCTTTTTGAAATCCGGACTCTGATTGGTCAGAAGGTGTGGATTAATTTTCTCTAACAGTTTCGAGTTTCAGGTTTTATTGTAATGTGCATAAAGAGTGCTATAAGCATCTATATACAATGAAATTCTCGTGCTGCAGTTGCACACTCCTACAAAGACACACTGCACACATTCGAAATACTCTAAACTAGTTTTAAAAAAATAACAAACTGTAAACATTATACACAGACAACATCTACTCTAAGCTAGTCAAAATAATAATGAACAGCAGCCACACATCGCAGGTTTATGCGCTCGTTCTAAAACATTATCCTTTCTTTAATAACAACGTACTTCTAGAAATAAAGGCTTGCGTAATCAGTGAGATGGTGAGGTTTTCTGTAAGGAGTCTCCAGTGTCAGTGCTTTGTAACACTCAGTAAGTTTTCCAACACGTGAAAGTCCTCGGGACAGAAGAGTCTACACCTTGCAGTTTCTCTGTAACATGACAAGCTGCTTTTTTGTCTTAGTAACTTCAAGAGATTAAAAAAAGAGAGATGCTGGTGAGATTGAACGACTGTTGTGAGCTGCTATAGCGTAAGTGAGAACAGGAACTTGTTTTGCTAAAGTTCCACCGAAATGGATTAAAATGATGACATGTCATTCATTAATACATTAAAACCTGTAATCATTGCCACATTGCTGTGGTAGAAGAGGAATAAAACACTTCAGGACCTGCTGGTCTGGGAAAATATTGGGGAAAAAATTGTTTTGGGAAAATATTAGGAAAAAATGATTCCTCAATTCTCCTTTCTAAGAAGATATTTTATTTTCCACGTTGCCCTCAAGCCCTAGTCTGTGTTTTATTTATGATGATTAACCCCTGGGTGCTGTCAGTGTGCGTCTTTATGTTTGTGTTTTTCCAGATTTTTCTCTTCAGTCCATTATGGTGCCCATTAATAACCGTCTCAATCTCTGCTTTCGGAAAAAAACATCGTCCAGAACCTCTTTGATCCTCTAATACATAAACAAGCACACGCTAATAGATCTCTCATCCCTGTCTTAACAGCTCTCCAGCATTTACTAATAGCTGCTGTGCTTTTGTGGAGAAACAGCCGCTTTTCTTCGTCCAAACCAGACGTACAGTAGTTCCATGTAAAAGACACAACATGAGCACATGTGTAATATTTATTCTGCGTGTTGTGTGTGTACGTGTGTAGTCATGCGTATTGCATACAGCACCACGGTCACTTTGGCACGGGGTGCACTTAGTTAAAGACAGGTCTCGTTCATTAGGAGTGGAGATTGTAAAAGCTGTGGGTTTATCAGGACAGGAGATGAGGAATGTTCCGGAGATCTCCAGGAACAAACAATTCCCGACAGGAAGTCTAGAGAGAGACGGCTCTTTAACGTTAACACGTACATTAACATCCTCATTAACCTGCTCACCTTCCCCCAAAGACCAATTAGGAGATGGACACACACACACACACACACACACACACACACACACACACACGCACACACACACACACACATGCACACGCACACACACACACACACACACACACACACACACACACAGTGATAGCATATAGAAAGTGAAAGCATATAGAAAAATGTACTGTATATTTCTTATTAAGTGATTATATAATAAAAGAATGATAAAATCTTTCTAGACTTTTTTCAAACTTGAAATTGGCGTATTCACTGATAATTCTGATTCTTTTAAGGGTTTATTTCTTGAAAAAAAAAATTAAAATCTGCCAATTACAAGTTAGAAAATGAAGATTAATAGGTTTAACAGTTTAAAATGTAAAAAAACATTTAAAATATTTAACACAATATTGTGCACCCAAACTCCAGGTGAGGATTCACATTACATAAGTACATTAATAGCAAGCATGTTATTAATATTTAATATAAAAAAATAATAAATCCAACACACACAAACACACACACACATACGCTGCGATATCAAGTGAAAGCATATAGGAAAATATAGATTTTTTTTATTATGAGATTTTAATTTTTTTTGTGAACTTTATTCAAGCTTGAATGTGTCTTATAATATTCACTGATCATTCTGTTTCTTTTAAGCGTTTATTTCCTGAAAAGAAAAAAATCTGCCAAGCTTACAAGTTACACGCTTGAAAATGAATGTGAATTATGAATATTAAAAGATTTAAAATGTAAATATTGAATATTGAATTTTTGTGCAATTTCTTTGGCACATGCTTGAACACAAACTCCAGGTTGAGATTTATTACATTAATTAATAAATCTTTATTAAAATTAAAATAAATCTACATTAATAACTAAATAGCATGCATTTTACTAATATTTATTTGCATTTAAAAAAAAAATCCCAGGTGTTTAGAAGATAATTGGAGAGTTTTTAAATTAAAATGACTAATGACATGAGTATAATTCTTTATGGTAAGCTCTGAGTTAGGTAAGACCACCAATGTTTTTTTTAATTTTTTTATTTTTTTTTTAATGTACTGTTACATCCTGTATTTCAGCCTATTTTTAAGCGCCCTAATTATGGCCATGAAAGAACATGGGTCAGGGCTGCCATAGCAACTCGATAAACACACATTTTAGCGAGCGAGGCCATTTCTCGCATCCCTCACCCTTCATATATCCATATCTTACAGCACTTAAAAGCTTATTACATTACATATTATTCTGTTATAGCATATATTTACATACATCAGCTTTTATGCTGAGAAAAAAACGTGACCTAGTATAATTACACCTGAGCAGGTTTATATTAATGCACTTTGTCTCTATACCGCTCTGTATCGTTTCTATACCGTCTCTATAGTAACAGGGACTTGTACAGCGGACGCTCCACATAAACAAGTTAAAAAAAACGTGTGTAATCATTGATGTGGTGAAGTTTTCTGTAAGGAGACGTTTATTTAACATTTGTGGAAGGAGTCTCCAGTGTCAGTGCTTCGGAACAGTCAGCGGTAAAGCTGTAACTTGTCCAGAGGTTTCCGACATCTTCAGGACAGAGGAGTTTATGCTTTGTGGTTTCTCGGTAACATGACAAGCTGCGTTTTAGATTTTGTTTTATTAACTTCTAGAGAGAGAGAGAAAAAAAAAGAGAGGCTGGTGAGGAACAACTGTTTATAGCTGCTATAATGTAACTTGCTTTTTAAATGTGAGTATAAATGGATAAAAAGTACAAAAGTTGTTTTTTATATAATTAAAACATTGTTATCATTGTTATCAATTGATGTTAAACAATCAAGACATGCTGTTATAGAAAAATAATCAACTTTAAGCTGGTAACAGTAACTCTACTTCATCACACCATCCCATCGTTGATTATTTTCCCATAACAGCATGACACATAAACCTATTCTTACACTTAACACTTATTTCCGAGTGTCTCGTGATGTTTTGGAAGCTACAGTGTGGCTCAAGGTTAGCAATAGTTTGCAATAACGGTCAGCATCCGGGGAATTAAAAGTGCTGATTCTGATTCCTAATGCCAATTTGGAAACAAAAACTCTTTCTAAAGCAATAACTAAATGTGCAAAAATTCCCAGCTGATTTCTTAGCTCGTATGCTAAATATAAAATAGCGGTTATGTCAGGAGGAGAAAAGGCTCTGTAACTTGTTTTGCACCACACATAAAAAAAGCGTCTGGGCATTTGTGCTTGAAAGAAACTCAGAGGTCTAGCTTGGGAAATATTCTCATGTCACTTCTTCATAATGAAAGTGAACGCCGACCGTCATTTAGCATCATTTAACCATCATCATGTTAAAGAAAGGCTCCAGCAAAACACCTAATGACTGAGACGTAGATAAGGAGCATCAGTGACGGGCGTGATTAAGCTCACTAAATATAGACCATGTTCAATAAAGCAAGTACAGTGGGAGCATTAAACAAGGCTTTATAAATACCCCGGCGCTGTCGAATTCCGGATTCTGATTGGTCAGAGGGTGTTGATTCATTATCTATAACACAAGCTCTGACTCTCCGTCTAATGCGTTATCGTTTCTATAGTAACAGCGTGTTCACAGGGGCTTGTACAGAAGACGTGCCACATAAACAGATTAAAAGTTGTCGATAAGTTTTTTGTTGATAAGTTTTTGTAAGTTAAAATTATTTAACATTTAACGTGGAAGGAGTCTCCAGTGTCAGTAAGTTTTCCCAAATCTTCAGGAGATCATTAAACATTATAGCTATAAATGGATAAAAAGTATGACGTGTTGTTCTTTGTTCTTTAGTAAATGAGAAGCAGTGATCATTGTGGTATAAAAGGAATAAAACACTGCTGTTATAGGAAAATAATCGACTTGAGAGTGGTAAGGCTAACTCAGCTTCATCACACCACCCTGTAGTTGATTATTTTCCCATAACAGCACAGCTACCTGTACACACACACACACACACACACACACATGGAAAAAACAATGCGCTCCCACCAAACTTTTCTTTATCATTCTTCACTTTTGCAAAGTTTGTTTTCAAGCCACATGAGATCATCACACACTGATATTTATTAAACTATCCTAAGGAAGGATATTTTAATAAATGGCAGTCAAACAGTGAGAAATGAGAGATCTAGGCTGAGGACGTTCCCCGAGGCGCTGCGTGGAGGACAGAGGACACTTTATTACCCCGAATGTGTGAGTGTTTAAATGCCACTAATATGTAGGATGGAGAGAAGAATCAGGATGTGTGTAAATACTGTAAACACCTTCAGCGCACACTCGCTATGAGGTGAAAAACACAAAATCAGCAGGGTCCTGGTCTTTACATGCTGATGCCATTACGTTAAAGAAAGCAGGACAAACGTTTTGTCGTTTACTGAGTAATACACAGCTGGGGCTCAGCGTTCGTCTGTTCGTCTGCACTTATTCTCAGGTAAAGTTTCAGTATTATGCGTATAACAAACAAATATGGTTGCTAAAGTACATTCCACCTAATTCTAATTTAAATATCTAGGATATGTCACTGTGCCTTAAGTTCATTTTATTTTAAGTGAACTTGCTTTCAAAAAGGAGCCATGAGATCATGTATCCTCCTATATAAAGCCAAATTTTATTTGGTGAAGCTATTCTGGCTCAATATACAACAAAATGGCGGACCATGAGGAAAACATTGATTATTGTAGCAAGATGTATAAGATGGACATGCTGTTATGGGAAAACAATCAACTTCAGGATGGTGACAGTAACTCCACAGTAGCTACATCACACCACGCTGTTGTTGATGATTTTCCTCTAACAGCACATCCTTAAGTGCTTTATTCCTTTTGTACCTCAGCAACTTGCCAACAATTACATTTTTATTTATTAAAAAAATGACATGTTGTGCTTATTTTTATCTGTTTATAGTTACATATAATGTTGTAGAACATCTACAAAACAAGTTACGTTATAGCAGCTATAAAGAGTCGCTCACTCATCAGCCTCTTTTTCCTTTCTCTTGAAGTTAATAAGACAAAAAAAAAAAAAAACGCAGCTTGCGATGTTACCAAGAAACCATAAAAATGTAAACTCCTCATATAAACTTAAAGTTACAGCTTTACCTCTGACTCTTACACAGAGCTGACACTGGAGACTCCTTCCATAAATGTTAAATACACATCTCGTTACTTTAAAAAAAAAAACTTCACCATATTAACAGTTCCACTGTTTTTAATCCGATGAGGAGCATCAGCAGTACGAGTCCCTGTGAATGAGGTGTTACTATAGAAACGATAATGTATTAAAACGAGCGCATTAATATAAACAGAGTCAGAGCTGCTGTTAGAGGAAATTAATCAACACCTTCTGATGAATGAAAATACAGAATTCAACAGCGCTGTGGTGTAAGAGGCAGTAATCTGTCTATTCCCAGTGTACAGTAAATGAATTGAAGAGCGTGAGTAGAATGATGGAGAAGGAACAGTGGGATGGTGTTACAGTCGTCCGTCAGCTTTCTCCCACATCACTCATTCTTCTTCACTTCCTCCTAACCCAGACTCGGGACTAAATCACGCTGTAGGAGAGAGAGTGCAGTGTAATGAAATTCATGAGAAATGTATTTAACAAATGCTTCAACATGAAATGCCTGAATGTGAGGCTGTGAGGATTGAAAAAAAAAAAGTGTGAAAAGGCTTTTTCGGGGTCGTGGAGGTTTGAGGAAAGGCTGTGATGTGATTCTGCCCCCTGTAGGCTCGTTTAGGAAGTGTTGGAAATACAGAGTTGAGAAATTATTTAGTCATCTCACATACCTCAGCGCTGTTGAATTCTCTATTCTGATTGGTCAGATTGTGTTGATTAATTTTCACAAACAGCAGCTCAGACACAAATCACAGGTTTATTTTTTTTATTAATGCGCTCGTTCTAATACGTTATCGTTTCTATGGTAACAGCTTATTCACAGGGACTTGTACGGCAGATACTCCACATAAACAGATCTGAAATATCATCGACATGGTGAAGTTTTCTGTAACGAGATGTTTGTGTAACATTTTATGGAAGGAGTCTCCAGTGTCAGCGCTTTGTAACAGTCGGAGGTAAAGCTGTAACTTTTCGTTTAAGGAGTTTCTTTCTTCTTATTAACTTCAAGAGAGAGGAAAAAGAGAGGCTGGTGAGGGAATGACTGGTTATAGCTGCTCCAACATAAGTGATAACAGGAGCTAACTAGATTCATGCACATTCCACAATATTAAATGTAACTTTAAATGGATAAAAAAGTGAGACAAGTAAACCTCATTCACCCTGTATTATGCCTTACGTAGTCATACTGAATGTCCGATCTCATTTTTCATAGCAGAACCGATTTCCTGTGTGTGTGTGTGTGTGTGTGTGTGTGTGTGTGTGTGTGTGAAAGTCCCTATAAACAGTGGTCTCTCTGTGTTTTTGCCTTGAGAACTCTCTGCCCTCAGACCCGCAGAACATTATATTCTACAACCCCAATAGCAGCAACACAGCACGAGCACGTCGCTTTATCCTCGACTCAAATCAACAATCTCAGATTTACCAGAGCCTCCGTTAAGCCTTCATAACACATTCATAAGCACTATGTAGCTTTTATAAAGCTACAGATGAAGATGTCCAAACTTAATGGACATCTTTTACCTTTTGTAATTTTACATGAAAGAGAGAAGAAGAAGAAGAAGCACTACATTATCATTCTGGGCGATAATTATATTTTCATCTTTGTTTTATAAGTTATTGGTTTGGTCCTTGTTAATGGCATGTGTATGAAGCTTTAGGATGTTTTCTTGTAGGAATCCGCGTGTGGTCTTTCTCTCTTTGGAAGTATTTAATTGTATATATTATATATTTTTATATTAGAGCATGGAGAACTTGCATTAAAAACCAGTATGTATCATTCTAATGTAGAATTCTCAGCTTCACATATTTCAGAAGCCCATATATGACTTGCAGTTATAACACGCTTATGATGCACTAATGTATACCTTCTACATTTATGGAAGGAGTCTCCGGTGTTAGCGCTTTGTAACAGTCAGAGGTAAAGCTTAAGGAGTTTAGAGCTTTGAGGGGTTTACACTTTGTGGTTTCTCTGTAACATGACAAGCTGCTTTTTTATCTATAATTAACTTCAAGAGAGAAAAGAAGAAGGCTGGTGTGAGAATGACTGTGGCTAAGTGAGAACAGGAACTAACTTGTCTCTCGAACGTTCCACAACATCAAATGTAACTATAAATGGATAAAAGATATGATGTGACGTTCTTTTTTAAATATAAATGTATCATCGTGGGCAGATTCTAACCTGTGGTATAAGGGGAATAATCCATTTCAGGACATGATGTTACAGAAAAATGATCAACTTTGAGGTGGTAACAGTAACTCCACTTCATCAACCAGTCCATCGCTGATTATTTTCCTCTAACAACACAACCTGGAGTGTTTTATTCCTCAAATAAATGATATACACCTATACTCAGTATATAGGAAGTATAATATTGGTTTATGTCATTTAGACTGCTGTTTTTTTACTGTGTGTCTCAAAGATTGTGACGAAACGTGCTGTGTAAAAAAAGCAGACTAATATAAATAAAAACGTAATAATGATAATTAAGCGTCCTTTTCTCTCCTGTATTTTATTTACAAACAAAATAAGAGGTCTGATGTAACCAAATGAGTTTTGACATGAGTTTAGTAATCCTTCAGTGTTGCTTTATAAAAGTGTTATGCAATGCTGGATATGTTATGAAAGCCCATTTACGATGAATACGCAACCATTACTAAAATTGTTGTTTGGCGTATATCTGTGGCCGTGTTGGTCATTAACACAGAGCTCATTAACGCACTCGGATCATCGCCGTGTCCCTGATGATGACCCTGCGTGGACCAGACTCTTATGAGACCCCTCTTCCTGCAGCCCAGGACGTCTGCACAGGAGAGATTAATGAATTAGAAATTAAAATGGAGTCCTGTGGGAGTCCAGCGCTCCTCTCTGCATAAACTCAGCCCCTTCTCCTCTCGTGCGCCCCATCCCCCCCTTCTTCGGCCAGAGAGACGGATGTGGCTATCGAGCCACCGGAATAATCACAACTGCTCCAGATGTGTGCCATTGTGGCCGTGGCCGAGGTGAGCACATCACTATTTCTGCGCATTGTCGCACGGGGGACCTCTTTCACTGGCCTCGGGTGTGCTGATAAGATTGAGTATTAGCCGGGGAGCAGCGGCTCGTCGCATCACAATAAATCGCTGTCAATCAAAACGTCTCGTTGGGGGAAACCTTATGACCCGTTTCTTTTCCGAGGGCTGGGTCTGTTCTGCTTCCTGTTCTCACCTGTATAAAAAAAACGGTAAGGTTCTAGGCTAGGAACAAAGACATCACTCATCGCTCATGAGTGTGTGTATATGCGTAATGCTGCTTTCGACTTAACTCAGCCATTTTCAACCTCCATGTGTTTGAGTTACAAAGTGGGGGGAAAAAACATGGACACCTCCATGTTAGCAACAAGGTAGCAGGGACGAGTGACGAATATTTTCCTCCTCAAAACAGAATAGCCAACTGCATCTCAGTGCGTCTGTCTGTTGATTAATACAGCAAATGTACAGTATAACTCATTTAAATGTAAGAAGTGCTACTATGTTTATTGTTACTGCTGTGAGCAGCCATTTTGATTTGACGACACTTGCTGAACTTGGAGCTGAAGACATGATGTGACCAGCCATTTTGACTTGAAGTCACTTGTTGAGCTCAAATTTAAAGACAGTATGTGTGCAGCCATTTTGATTTGACGTCACTTGCTGAACTCAGAGTTGGAGACAGTATGTGAGCAGCCATTTTGATTTGACGTCACTTGCTGAACTCGGAGTTTAAGACATGATGTGAGCAGCCATTTTGATTTGACGTCATTTGATGAACTCAGATTTAAAGATAGTATATGAGCAGCCATTTTGAATTGACGTCACTTGCTGAACTCGGAGTTGGAGACAGTATATGAACAGCCATTTTGAATTGACGTCACTTGCTGAACTCGGAGTTGGAGACAGTATGTGAGCAGCCATTTTGACTTGACGTCACTTGCTGAACTCGGAGTTGGAGACAGTATGTGAGCAGCCATTCTGATTTGACATTACTTGCTGAACTCAGATTTAAAGACAGTATGTGAGCAGCCATTTTGATTTGCTAGACTTGAGGTTTTGCTAGTCAGTTGTCAGGAATTACAAGTTACAGCCTCGACTGCAGCATAATATAAAAGGACATTTTTTTAGCCTGAGCAAAAGGCCTCTTCAGAGTGACGACCAGTGCTCACCCTAAAACCTCACGCCACACACAGAATGCGCAGACTTGCGTGGGACAGCAGTAAAATTCCCCCCACACACATCATTCCCACCCCATGCCTCAGCACAAAAGCAGCAAAAACACCCTCACCCCTACCACCAACCGCATCGAGTCCTGTGTGAAATAAACACTTTGATTGCCATTCTTCTCTCTCTCTCTCTCTCTCTCTCTCTCACTCTCTCTCTCGCAAATATTTTCCACAGCGTCTCTCCATGTCTCAGCACAAAGCCAGCATTGTGGGTGAAGGCAGAACAATGACGACGCTGCGGTGAATGCGCCCCGTTCAGCTCGGACGCAGTGGGCCGGCCTAACAGCGTACAAACACACGGACTGACGATGAGACACGCTTCCGCTGTTTGTCTCCAGCGCAGGAGGGTTTTTTTTTTTTGCATTTTTCATATCAGATATTTCTGATTCAGTGGTTTAACTCTCTAACACTCACTTTCACTTTTATAGCAATAAAATTGGATTAATTCATTGGATTAAAAATCGGAGTAATTAGAGTCCTTACGAGCTGAGCTTATTATTTAATTTTTTTTAAATTGTTCTAATATTTTTGGAAAATTTAGCTTGAACTGCTTAAGTGTATTAACAAGTGTATTAAGTATCTAAAAAAAATCCCAGTCCGGAAACCCACCTTCCAGACCGGAATGATTGTTTTATATTTGGATTGGCCTCTTGTCAGTCATTTTATAGCCACGCCCCTAACGCCCCTTCACATCCTCAGAAATCATTATGAGAAGTTGCATATTTATAATTTTGTCACTTTCAAGCAGTTGAATGTCTGAAAGTGATGTCATGACAGTCCTTGCTAAAGCTAACTCTGGTTGAACCACCATAAGTTTTATGGGCGGAGCTTTGTCTACATGGGTGGATATGGGGGCGGGCTCAATGAGTAAAAAGCTCATTCTAAACTTATTCAACTCCACCCATTTAACCGTTAGAGAACTCTTTTTTCTCCAAATCTTACCTTATGTAACCTTTACATCTGTCTTTTTATAAGTCTTATATTCTCTCTTTGTGTTCTCTGAGACTGTCTTTTATTTTATTGCTCTTTTTCTTTGTTTTTTCTTTGTTCCCTACTTTTTCCTTCCCTGATATTCTTTTTCACTTTATCCTCTTTTTCCTTTTTTTTTTCCTTTTATTGTTCCAACACTTTTCAAGATTTCAGCTCAAACCATTCAACTGATTCCATTCAAACTTCAAACTTCAAAAAAAAAAGATAGTATTTAAAATTTTTATCTTGTTTTGTTTTTAAGTGTTTGTTTGTGTATTTGTTTGTATTTTACTGAATTTTAATCTTAAATTAAAAAAAAAAAATCCTTTCGAATACATTGAGGGAATGTTCCTGAATTTGAATTCCAGCTGCCGTGATGATGTCACAGTGTGTTTTACAGCCGACCAGTCAGCTCACACACACACACACACACACACACACACACACAGCACAGATGCCTACTGTAGCAGTTCCTTCTCTCCCTCACTGTCTACTCTTCTTTATATTCTTTATCTTCCTTTGTTTTTTATATCCTTCATATTTTTATTTTCATCCTCTTTATTTATTCTGCATTTTATTTTTTTCTCTCTTTGTGTTCTCTCAGACTATCTTTCATTTTGTTTTTTTCTTTTTTCTCTTTCTGACAGTCATTTTCACTTTCTTATCTCTTTTATCTTCTCAAGTTTTTATGCTATTTTCTTACATTGCTTTTTTTCTCTCTTCTCCTTCTGCTTCTCTTGTCTTGTCATTCTTTCTTTCTTTCTTCTTTTTGCCTTAATTATTTCTGTCTCTCCCTGTGTGTGTGTGTGTGTGTGTGTAAACAGATGCGATGGTGGGAATAGATATCACTCTTTTTGTCATTATTACTCAGATGTAAATGACCTGAACATAAAGAGGACATTCATCTTTCAGGACATGATGTTTTTTTATTCATTAGAAAAAAATTGTAGATGTATAGGCAGCGCATTATATCATTAATATTGTTTCACTTTTAAAACAAACTGTAAATAGGAGATTTTGACTTGAACAGATGATAAACGTTAAACTGTATCAGCTAAAGCAAGGACAAAAGCATATCTGGCCTCGTCTACCTGTTCCTCCTCAGAGAGCCCGAGAGGAGCAGGTGAACGCTTCAGGACAGCGCTGGCATTTTTACATTTCTAACCACCACGACAGCTTTAGAGAGAGAGAGAGAGAAAGAGAGAGGGAGAGGGAGAAAGAGAGAGGGAGAGGAGAGGGAGAGGGAGAGATGGCTGAGGATGAAAAGCTGTTGCACTGTGTCACGAAAGGTTAATTGGGACGAGCGTGGAGGGGGACAAAGATGGACACTGACCAGGATGTTGCTCTGACCCCTAGCTTTGGGATACCTCACCACACACACACACACACACACACACACATTCTGCCCTTCGCCAAGATAAGTTGACATTTGTCACTATTCATGTGGAGCCAAGCCACATGTGAGACCAGCAAGGCCAAAAAGAGTCTTTCTCTCTCTCTCTCTCTCTCTCTCTCTCTCTCTCTCACTTTCTCTCTCTCTCTCTCTCTCTCTCTCTCTCTCTCACTTTCTCTCTCTCTCTCTCTCTCTCATGTTTTTTTTTGTTTTGTCTTAGAGAAAACAGAGGCGCTGGTGAGGGAACAACTGTTCTTATCTGCTGTAACATTAAATGCCACATGTGACATATGTAACTATAAATGGACAAAAAGTATGATGTTCTTCAATGAATAAATAATTGTCAGCATTGGCAGCTTGCTGAGGTATAAAAAAAATAAAAAACGCAGTAACGGAAACAGGAACTCTCCTCTGCGTAAGGTCACATCACACCACCTTGTTGTTGTTGTTGATTATTTTCCTATAACAGCACGCCCCGGAAGTGTTTTACTCCTTAGCTCACTTTTAGAACAATCGACTGTAAATATAAGTGTTTCCAAAGCTTACATTGTTTTATTACAGGCGTGTGAAGTCATTTGAGGTTAATGTGTAAATGTCTCTGTTGGTCTGTTACCCTTTTTTCACGAGCAGTGTGATTTAGACGCTGTACTGGAGTCATACTGGTTTTACTGGGATGGAAATATATAAAGTATCTGCATCCTCTGCTTTTCAGGACCAGATCAGGAGCTGATTAAACACTCAGATTTGAATAAGAGCAGCTGAAGCCACAGTGACAGAGCCGTGCAGACTAACATTACCATCTAGTGTTCAGTCGAGGTAACACAACACAACACAACAACACAACACAACACAACACACACAACTGTGGGACAAAAAGTAAAATTGACCATATAAAGTGCAAAAAAAAAAAAAAAAAAATGAGAGACTTGAAATTGAAGTAAATTTCCAACATCACATTTACTGACATATATTTTAATATTTACAAAGTATTTTATTAGTTGTATTGATGTACTTTTTCTCTAAAAAAAATAATAAAATCCCTTCACACCCTTTCTTAATAACAGACTTACACTGACCCATTTTTTTGAAAATCCTAACACAAATCCTAGATAAAAATTTTAACACAAATTAAGAATCAGTTAATTAAATCCACTACTGCTCCAGCCAGACATTTGATCAAAGTTTTGTTCTATGTGATAAATAAATCTTTAAAAATGCATTCAGATGAAGAACCAATAGGACTCGTTGGGTTATATTTTTATAAATCATTTTTAAATTCCTCTTCCCAAAATGCACGTAGTGTATGTGAACATTGTACATGAAAATGACTTTTTTCAGGTTTTTTTAAATTACAGTGAAGCAGAACCACAGAAAACTGGGAGAGTTTTTTTACCTGCAAGTCCTGTCACAAAAAAAAAATAAATAAAAAAATTACATTTTCACTGCATAATTTAAGAATATTAGAAATTTACTAGAAAATTTATTAGATTATTAAAATTTATTTATTAGAAATTTAGAAATTTCAAGTTCTTCCCTAAAAAGTGCTTTACAGATAAAACAAATGAATAACAACTGAATCATAATGAGATAACTGCTGTTATATACAGTGTGTGTGTGTGTGTGTGTGTGTGTGTGTATGAGAACTCATTGCTGCACGCCCATGAACTCGAACTCGTCGACCCTCTGCTTGGTGATGCCTCTCTTGATCTTCCTGTAGCTGACGGTGAAGTACTTGGAGATGACAGAACGCTTCTCTTTGTTCCCGTCTGATCCGTCACACGCTTCCTCCGCGCCATTCTCATCCTCGAAGCCATCTTCCTCCTCCTGCTCATCTCCTGCTTCTTCACCTGCTTTCTCTCCATCCTGCCCTTCTCCCGCCATCTTCTCGTCCTTCTGTCCGTCCGCTGCTTTTTGTCCATCACCATTTTCAGAAGTCCCGTTCTGAGACTCGGCCTCTCCGTTCATTTGATTAGCTTCTTCAGCAGCCGCTCCTTCTTCTCTCATGGCTCCATCCTTCTGCTCCTCTGATGCTCCTTCCTCTTCCAACATCGCAAAGTCTACAGTGGTAATTAATAACAATAAAAACAAACAATCATCAGTTATAGCAATGTACAAAACAGTTCATGGAGAGATCAGAAGCTTCATAAAGAAATTATGTACATGAAATCACTAGCGATTTATTTTACTCTATAAACTACTACTAAGTAAATACATAAATTACTAAATAAATATGTACAATATAAAGAATAGCTGCTATGTTTATTGGATATTTAGCATTATATATCAGTCTAGAAAAACTAGTTAGATGACGTGAACAGACAAAAATGATGAAAAATCTGGTTTATAACATCACTTGTCACCTCTGCTTTAAGAAATACAAATATATTTCCACAAAATAATGTAGTTTTTTTTTTCTTTTTTTTTTTTGCCTTGGCTTTCTGCAAAGATCACTTTATGTAAATAAGAAGCCATTTTAACACACTGGCTGTAAATGTTTTAACAAATGTTTAACAAAATTTCAATAAACATGGCAGCAAAAAGTTCAACAAAATGGCTTCAAAAATGAGCGGCTACGAAAATTTGGAGAAATGTAGCTGCATGAGTTTTAACAAACACGGCTGCAAAAAAGCTTGTCATGTTACAAAACCAGAAAGTGTAAATCCCTCTGTCCTGAAGATTTCCCGTGTTGGAAGATTGTTACAAAGCACTGACACTGGAGACTCCTTCCACAAATGTTAAATAAACGTCTCCTTACACAAAGTCAGGAAAAATGTGGCTCTAAATCCACATCTGGATTTCTGTATAGCTGCTTTGTGACATTCTGAATTGTTAAAAATACTCTACAAATAAAATTGAATTGATTATACACTATGCGTGTGTGCGTGTGTGTGTGTGTGTGTTTATACAGCTACACTATGTTTTTCGAGTTGTGTTAGCCCAGGAACTACGCACCCAAGGCTTCGAATGCGCTGATCCTCTGCTTGGCGAGCCCTTTCTTAATCTTTCTGTAGCTCACAGTGTAGTATTTGTTGGCCAGAGGAGCGGACTCGTCTTTCTGCCCTTCTCCTCCCTCTTCGCTCGCTTTTTCTTCGTTCTGCCCCTCTCCTGTCTCTCCATCCAGTTTTTCTTCTTTCTTCTCCTCTGCTGCCTCTTCACTCGCTTTTTTCTCTTCATCTGCTGCAGCTGCTGCCTGTTCCTGTTCCTTCTGCTCCTCCGGGTCGCTCTTTGGAGACTCCTCGCTGCTCTGTGCGCCTCCTTCCTGGTCCGTAGCTGCAGCATCTTTGGTAGCAGCTAGAAAGAAAAAGAGGAATGATTAGGAACTGCATTGTACAAAATAGTTCATGGATACGGTACAAGGAGGTGGAAATTAGAGTGATGCGTATGAAATATCTCTTTCCCTCTCACATATTTGCTGTTAATAAATTGGATTTGTGGATCGTTAAGATCTACATGGTTTAAAAGCCATTTTCATGCCTAGGACTTGGTCTAGTGTTCAGCATTTATACACTGACATCTTAGCAAGTGAAAATATTTTGAATATAGTCAAATTTATCTAATATTTCCTATTATAAGATTAGACTAAAACAAACAAATGATTATTAAACTCATAAAAATTTTTACTCATTTCAATCTTGAAATAGTTTTAATCTATTGGCAGATCATTTTACTAATTTTAAGCATTTATCCTAGAAAGAAGAAGACAGTTTAAAGCTTGGAATTAGTAAAAAAAAAAAAAAAAAAGTCAAGAAATAGGTTTAATAATCTTATATTTTGTTTATTCTAAATGTATAATAGGACATACTACATACTTTTGATGATATTTAAGATATTATCACCTGCTAAGATGTCATTTTTTTCCAGTGTATCCAAAACATAATGATAAAATTGAAATAAATTTAGAGTTACTAACATGTCCAACACTAACATGTCCAACACATCTTACAATCCACTGATTGCTGATAAATTTAGTCATTTTTTATGAAAATTGGCTAAATTATAAATCTTGTATAATAATCAAGTAAACAGAATTCTTCAAAAGAGTGCTTGTCATTGAACATATCACAATCGTGATTAAATATTAAATATATTTAATATTTAATATCAGGCTAAAGTTGGAGCATTTTTTTTAGTTTATTTTCATTCCATCATCCAGTGTTGTTTTAAATGCAGGAGTCCCACAAGCCTGTATCCTGTGTCCAATAGTGTTCTTAATTTATAGCAATAAAATAAGTAAGGAGGTGTGGGGTGGTGTGATGAAATAGAGTGAAAGTTATCACTCCGAAGTTGATTATTTTCCAACAGCAGCATGCCCTGAATTGTTTTATTCATCTTATAAAATAGCAATTTGCCAACGATTGCAATTTGTTATTTAATAAAAGATGGCATCATACTTTTATCCCTCTATAGTTACGACTGATGTTGTGACGTTCCTGATGTTAGTTCTTCTCCTCATTTACATTATAGCAGCTATAAACAATCGTTCCCTCACCAGACCCTCTGTTTTCCTTTTTTTCAGTTAATAAGAGAAAAAACACAAGTTGAGATGTTACTGAGAAACCGCAAAGTGCTGGTAAACTTAGAGTTATGCTCTGACACTGGAGACTCCTTCCATAAACATTCAATAAACGTCTCCTTGTAGTCGGCGCTACGTTACAGCCGTGTGTTTATAGAACACCAATCAGACTGAAGAATTCAGCAGCACGAAACAGCAGCGAGTTGCCCCAGTGTGGAGATGATGTTTCACCCGTGGCACGCCTGACAGACGGCTAACCCTCTGTTGTGACGTCTATTTAAAGCTTGTGGACAAACTTAACACCTAATTTGAGGAGACCGTTCTGGAACTGAACTTCACAGGAAAAAAAACTGTGCTGTGGTGGTGACCACAGAGCTAAACGGCCACAATCACCTTCATAAACCACTACGAATTCGCCTTCAGAACGCTAGACCTTTACCTTCAACATTAACATTAACGTTAGTAATTAATATTATCTGATTACATCAAAAGTCAATGTAGCGGGCTGGAAATGTAACCGAGATATGACATATTGGGTATTTTATTCTCTTTGCAATCCATATAATGATTCCAAATCCTAGGGAATGTTTTTTCGGAATTTGAGTATGAATAATAATGTGGACATCATGTCCCGGTTCTAGCGCTGACGAGAACGTCACAACTATGAATAAACAAATCAGCTGAGTCAGCAACCTTATATGGCTAATTTGCACAGCTGATGAGGCAGGAGTTAAAGTTCATGTAGATACACACACACCATATACACACACACACCATGTGTATATGAAATCAGAAACATTTTATCTGTACGTTTGTGCGTATGCAAAGTTTCAGGATTTAAATCTACATAAAGATTTCTACACGAGGCCACAGGGCTTTGGGTGACCTTGTGTTTGGCTAGTGCGCTGCTGGACACATGATGCAAATGCGCTCTGAGGCGTTTGAGTAGGATTTGAATAGACAAATATTGTGCCTGGAGGAAGTCTCTAAAACTCTTTTTAATGGTTTTCTTTAAAGCAAAACTGGCCTGTGGTTAAAAAAAAATCACAGAATTATAAAAAAAAGACGTTTTATCTAACAACTTTTGTAAATAAATGTATGTGTGTATGTATGTGTATGTGTTTACTCGTACATAAACATACACATGAACACAAATGAGCACATTTCTGTTTATTTCTAATGAAGTACAGTAAAAGCAGGATAGTGTACTTTGTATGAAATGAAGTGCCTCATTCTGCTAATAAATAAAATATTTTCACTTTCATAGCCTCTCCATTCACATCACTCGACCAGACCATTTACTTTATATATCATTTACAATAAATATAACTCTTCTAAATGTATATTCTCTCTCAAACACTGACATCCTACTTACAAACCACAGTTCCCAACAGATTTGGCCGTGATTATTTTCCTACCTTCCTCAGTGTTGCTCTGCGGCGTGGTGTCCTCTCCGGCCGCCGCCTCGGGTTCAGGCTTGTGGTCACTGGACTCTGAAGGAGGTGCTGCTTGAGGATCAGCCATTGTCTCCTACGCTGGACCGTGTGAGCTGAGGTCCGTCCTCTCTCCTGCACTCGTGTGTGGTTTAGAGGACTCTGAGAAAACACACCGGCTCAGTCGCACGCCCTGTTGGAATACTGATGAGGTTTTTAGCTTCACTGCTCAAATACGGAAATCTGATATATGACCATATATGTACAAAAACTGTCCAAGGTATTGGCAATATGTCAGAATATATTTTAACATACAGTATAATAAACAGTTCACACAATTTATGGGAGTATATGGATTATATACATACATACATACATATATACATATATATATTATATACATATATATATATATACAGTACTGTGCAAAAGTCTTAGGCACATGCAAGGAAATGCAGTAAAGCAAAGATGAAATTAAATGTTTCTACATTAAAATAAAATACTATAAAGAGCAGTAAACAGTAATAAATAAAACAAAGGCAATATTTGGTGTGACGATCCTTCGCTTTTAAAAAAAATAGTAGTCTCAGATACAGTGTGCAGTTTTATAAGGAAACGAGCTGTAAGTGTTACTGAGCATCTTGCAGAAGCAGCCACAGTTCTTCTGGAGACTTTGTCTGTCACAGTTGATTCTTATTTTTGCCTTCATTATGTTTTTATCTGAAAAGTGTCCCATGTAATCTGCTGCTTTCTTTACTGACATACAGACATTTTTCTGTAACATTTGCTTTTGTGCTGGAAAACTAATTTTTGGAAATCTAAAATGCTTTTGTACTGAATCAATAATTTGGAAGTCATAAAATAAAAATCTATAACAAAGTTTGTACTAAAAAAAATAGGGTGCCTAAGACTTTTGCACAGTACTGTATATATATACACACATACATACATACATACAGTCAAGTGCAAAAGTTTGTGTCTCGGTTTCACACGTTATGTACAAACTACCAAAAAATTGATGTAAAAAACTTACAAATGCGAAAATATTTTTCTAAAGTATTTTTAATGTTGACTTTTATTTACATTTGGGACACGCCCTTACCCAGAGCGACTTACAGAAGTCTCTAATCAAAAAAATGCATCCTTGTGCTAGGTCACTAGTTCAGGAACTAAGAGTACCGTCAGTCAAAAAAAAGTCAGTTAGGGAGGTTAGTACAGTTTGTTGAAGAGGTAGGTCTTTAGCTGCTGTTTGTAGATAGCTAGTGACTCAGCTGTTCAGACGTCTAGGGGAGGTTTGTTCCACCACCTAGGCACCAGAACAGAGAAGAGCCTTGATGCGTTTCTTCCTTAACAGATGGTGCGTCCAATTGAGCATAGCTAGAGGATCAGAGGGAGTGTTGTGCATAGCAGGGTGTGATAAGTGTTTTAAGGTAGGTGGGCGCTGGTGTGTTTTTGGCTCTTTAGGCAAGCATCAGTGTTTTAAATCTGATGCGGGCAGCAACAGGAAGCCAGTGGAGCGAGCATAACAATGGGGTGGTGTGGGAAAACTTGGGGAGGTTGAAATTAAGTCCAGTCTTGAAATGACAAGCGGCTGAACAAGCCCCCGAGTGGCCTCGCTGCATAGAAATGGACGAATCCACAATCAGCATGAACGAGTCAGTTTAACGATGTGAGGCGAGAAGGACAGCTGGGTGTCCATGGTTACCTGAAGCTTGCGTGCAGTGACGGATGGTGAGACCTGAGAATTGTCCAGGGAGATCACAAGATCTTAACATGGGGATGCGTCTCCGGGAAAGTACAGCAGCTCAGGTTTCAGCTGATGAGCTGCCATCCATGATGAGATGTCTGCCAGACATGCTGAGATCCATGCAGAAACATGGGTGTCAGAGAGAGGAAAAGAGAAAATGAGTTGAGTGTCATTGGCATAGCAGTGGTATGAAAACGCATGGGGGAGAACATAAGAGGAGTGTGAAAGATATGTCAGGAAAAAAAATGGACGAATATTACAACTGATGGGATTCGAGAAGCGTCTCGGGAACATATGAATGTAGTTCGAGGCAGTTATACGTAATAAAAAACATGGGCATACTGTACATGATGTAGAAGGGATATGCCAACCTTTCAGCCTGTATTATTTAATTTTTTTCACTATTAATCATCGGTGCATCTGTCATGTTCTTTTATGAGTGTACAAACCTTCGCACTCAACTGTAGATGAATACAGTTCTTATCCACACAGATTAATCTTTTTTACTATTATTATTATTAGATTTAAGCAAGTTGGTATCCTCAGGTCAAGTCCTTTTCATTTAGCTGATGAGCTTAAACTGAATTACGCTTCACTTGAACCAGTCATAGACATAGACACACATAGAGATTATGTCAGAGAGATAATTGTAATGCTAGATGATGGTTTTCAATCTTACATAAAAATACTAAACCATCAAGTGGAAATTTTTTTTAAACATGTGCATGTTTTAATCGATTATCAGATCAAGTGCAAAATGCCAGCATGTGAGTGTGTAGGAGTTAATGAAACTGTTTCTTGCTTACTTTTGTGATTATGGGATGATTCTCAGATACACAAGCTCGGCAAGAGCGATAAAATCAACAAGCCACAGAAGTTGTGTGAATGCTAACAAAGCAAGAAAGGGTCGTTGAGTTGTTGAGTGATAATGTGCAAATAACATGAAAGACTGCTACTGAAACATATGATACTTTTAATTAGAACTCTTCTGTACAGTATGAAAGTCTTACATATAAATAAATGTATAAATACAAACGACATATACAATTAAAAACAAAAACACATCTTATTTACTTATAATAAAATAGTTAAACTCGTAAATTAGTTAAATAAGTTAAATAATACCTCAAAATATAAAGCCATTCTTTTACAGGTTTTCTGAGCTGTGAAAAGATACGAAAATACTGCTTTATAATGTCATGTATTACACCACAGCACTGCTGAACACTCAAATCTGATTGGTCAGAAGGTGTTGATTAGTTTTCCCTAACAGCAGCTGTGAGAAGAGTGCAGCTGCTGACGCGCCACATAAACAGATTAAAAATTGTGTGTAATCGTTGATAAGGTGATGTTTTCTGTAAGGAGGTGCTTGTTTAACATTTTATGGAAGGAGTCTCCAGTGTCAGGGTTTTGTAGCAGTCTAAGGTAAAGCTATAACTTTCTGACAAGGCTTCAGAAGAGTTTCTGCTTTGTGGTTTGACAAGCAGAACTTTAAGAGAGATAAAACAAACAGCGGCTGGTGGGGGAAGGACCGTTTATAGGTGCTATAACATAACTGAGAATAGGAACTAACTTATTTCGCTGTAAACAGATAAAATTTATGATGTATCATAAATTAATAATCCTTAATAAATAGAAAAATGTAATGATTGGCAAATTGCTGTGGTATAAGACAAATAAATCATGTCATGATGTGGTGTTATAGGAAAACAATCAACTTTGCAATGGTTAAAAAGAGCTCCGCTTCATTGCACCACGCTAAAACGAGACATGCTGTAGAGTTTTAGACTTTACCTATCTTATAAAAGCCCAGTACACACACACACACACACACGCTTGGCTTTTAAAGCTCCAGTCTGAATGGTGGTTAGTACTCTGTACTCTGTTCTCTATCACAACTCAAGTAAGAGAACACAAATAAGAGCCCTGGGGCACATGGTTCAGAGAGATATTGTCCTCTTAGGGCTCTAGGTTTGAAGAAGAAGACAGGAAGAGAGTGTTGGTCCCTCCGAGGCGAGGCAGGACCGAGGCTGTGTATGGCGTAGTTCACCTGAAAAATAAAGAGAACGACTTTTAGCTCAGTGTACTGTACATATGTATAATTTGTGTATAATATTTCTATGAAGAAATTTAATAAAGTAATATTTCTACACGTTCTAAAGCATGAACATACTTTTATTCATTGAATAAAAGATCCTTAAGTAAAAGGAGGAAGTTATAGTTATACTCGGAGTTTGTCCAAACTTAAATGCATTTAAGTATTTAAACGTAAAAACAAATAGTAAATTAGTAGTAAATTATTTTAACTGAAATTAAAGGTCAGGACATCGGGCGTTCTCTTACGCAAATTTGCATGAAGCAAAACTTACAAAGGTTAAAGTTAAGATAAAGGTTAGGGTTAGCATTCATGCCTCTGTTTATGATTTCATTTGTACAAAAATCTAATATGAGCTCTTGCTAGTTTTATTTGTTAACATATGACTACATTAATAATGTATGAGGTAGTGTATGAAGAGCGACTGAGGCTAACAGACAGTTCTTAATTGGTTGGTATCAATATACAGATTGGTATAAATTTGATTTAATTACAAAATGGGTAGATTTGGTTCTTAAATCTGATTGGCTGAGCCTTGTTTGAAGCCATTGTAAAATTCTCACTACATGCACGCCTGTGACGGCATCACAAAAATCAAATCCCATATTAATGCGGCAGGTTTTAAACCTATAAAATAGTTACAGCAAGCTAAAGACATTATTCTGTCCATAGATTACCCTGATCTGTGTACGGTATGTTGCTTAGCAACCAAAGCTTACTGTTAAGATTGGATGGTGAAATTACAGTTTATTGTGAATATTATTAATAATACATTTTTTAACACTGGATTTTATCGTCACTGTAATACACACCCTCTCATGGCTTACTGCTTTTAAAATTTAATTATATATATATATATATATATTTTTTTTTTTTTTTTAATTATAATTCATAGAAATGTGATGAACTAAGTAGCTAGACAGATGAAAAAAGTTGTCACTACCATTTATTTATTTATTTATTTATTTATTAAAATAATGTTTCTATTAATCTTAGCCAAAGTCTCATAAAATTATACATGTTGTGGCTTTTCTATAAGTCTGTAAAAGTTTGTAGTTTTGTCCCTTATGTCTCATAGTAATAATTCTGCATTATTACCACATTCCACATGAACAGTCCACTCTTGTGATATTCACTACTTCGGCTGTTTTCTGTATTTACAGTCTCACTGTTGATATTTCTCAGTATAGCGGACGTTTGGCTAGGTGGCGATGCTAATTTGCGAATTGTAATTACAGTGTAAAGGGTGTAAATTTCAGGAATTAAAAGCTCTAAGGCTAAATGGTTCATATTTGTCTAGTGTAAGTTTGTAGCTCAGACTGTTGTGTAGCTGTCAGTATAAAGTCAGTGTGTGTGGCACTAGTAGGTTTTTTGTGTGTGTGTGTGTGTCTTGGTGTGTTCTTAGAAACAGGTACAAAACTTTTTCATTGCATTTTCAGTCTGTGTTCTCTGTTAATGTGTCTTCCTGTCAGTGAAGCCACACACACACACACACACTTCTCAATGTGTTCATTAAGATGTAGGTTTAAGGGGAAATGATGCTCTTCCCTTTGCTGATGGGAACCCCCATATCTCTTTTGATATCACTCTCTTTTCACACACGCACACACACACACACACACACACACACCCCTGCGGTTACACACCTCCTCTCAGACGCTCTTCCTGCATGATAAGCATCTGTAGCTCTGCCCTCTTCTGTCTTAGCTGCCACTGTGAGATTGGGGGGAAAAACAGAGCACATTGTCAGCAATGTATAGCTATGTTTCCCCGAAACTCCTACAGTATAGAATGCAATAGAAATGCTGAATTACCTAGACACTAAAAAAAGAGTCCAGAGGTACCATACACACAGGTGTGAAAAGCAAGAGGTGTTTGTGTGGGGGGTGTTGATTTGAACCCTTACCTGTAGTTGTTCCAATTTCTGTTGTAGTTCCTTCTGTTTCATTAAAGTTCCCCTCACAATCTCCATTCTATAAATACAAAAACATCACACAGACACCGTAAATATGGCGAATACTTATTCTGAATACATATTAAATATAATATACACTATATCATCAATACTTATTAAGATTACTTATTCAGTACATACCTATTCAGTATAGTACACATTACATACTAAGACTACTTACTAAGAATACACATGAAGTACATGATTCATATTCTAAATAATAATGAGTTCACACTACTTAGTCACAATACTTCCTGAGTACACACTGCTTATTCCAAATACTTACATATAATGCTCATTGAGTACACAATACTTATTAAGGCTTTTTAAATACTTATTGTGTACACAATGCTTATTCAGAATTCTGATTTAGCATGCAATACTATTTCAGGATAATTATTGAGTATAGACTATCTATTTGTGAGTACACAACACTTAAGATTACCTATTCAGAATATATATTGAGTGCACCATACTTATTCACAATTCTTCCTGAGTACTCAATATTTATTCAGATCAGTTATTGAGTAGACTGAGTTAATTATAATATATTTAGAAAATACTTATTGAGTGCACAGAACCTATTCAGGACACCGACCTATAACGCTTATTGAGTACACAATACTTATTCTCAATATTTATACAGTACGCAATACTTAATTAGTATGCAATACTTATTTAGAGTACTTAATGAGTACAGAATAGCTACTCAGAATTATTACTCAGTATGCAATATCTATTTAATCTACTTATTGAGTACACCATATCTTTTCAGAGCACCTACTCACAATACTTCGTGGGTACACAACACTTATACACACAAGACTACATATTCAGAATACTTATTGAGTACACAAGACTTATTCTGAATAACTATTGAGTACACAATACTTATCCAAAATACTAATTAGTACACAATACTTATAATACCAATTGACTACACAATATTTATTCAGAATACATCTTGAGTACACAACAATTACTGAAAATGTTTATCACTTATTAAATAAATTCATCTTACTTTAGTAAGCAGGAGCCCTTCTGAACGAGGTCAACAATTTGCTGATGTTGGAAACCTTCTACACAAACGCTGTTGACACTAATAATGACATCACCTGATCGAGAGAGAGAGAGAGAGAGAGAGAGAGGGAGATATTTAGAGTGATAAACAAATGGACACTGGAAGTAGTAATGTAACACAGGTGTGTATGTGTAATTAGTTAAGAGGTCAAGAAACATGGTATCAATCAGGTAATGAGAAAAAACTCACCTGTCCTTAAGCCAGCGCTCTGTGCAGGACTGTTCTCCTTCACTGAACACACACACGTTAACAGCTCAGCATCAGTAGTGTTGTCCTCATAGGTCTATAGGAAAGAGAGAGAGAGAGAGAGAGAGAGAGAGAGAGAGAGAGAGTCAGAGTGAGAGACAGTCTATGCATCATCTCCAGCATT
Source organism: Pangasianodon hypophthalmus (assembly GCF_027358585.1). Taxonomy (NCBI): domain Eukaryota; kingdom Metazoa; phylum Chordata; class Actinopteri; order Siluriformes; family Pangasiidae; genus Pangasianodon; species Pangasianodon hypophthalmus. The sequence continues at coordinate 32,864,749 of NC_069711.1, read as the reverse complement.
AGTTCAGACAGAAAGTCTCTGAGGTCAAAGACAGAGGAAAGTGAAATGAATTCAATGACGTGTTCCTAAACCTGATGATCTGTAACTTACCCTTATATTAAATCCAAACGCTTCGTTGTCTTTCTTAGATATCGACACATTTTGCCTGTAACACAAACACACACAAGGGTTTTCAACTGAACTTTAAATCCTTAATCATATCATAAATCCAAATTTAAAATACATATCAATAGATAACGTATGTAAAAAGCTGTTATTACCTTTCAGAGTAGTGTGTTGTGTGTTTTATCTGAGTCACCATTGCCTGAGAAAATTCATTTAAACTTAGTTTCGCAATATGAATCTATTCAGGTTTAAAAAATATTCCACATTTATAATTCCAGGAACATATAAACAAAACACAGGAAGTTATTGTAATATTTTTACATTTACTGGCACCAGTGTTAAGCACATCGGTAATCCCAGGTGATTTAATGCAAACAATTTATTTTATATATATAATTTTTATAAAAACAATATAGTATGATAATGTGAATGATATCATTCACTAAAACACATTTAGAAATACTCGGCATGTTGAAACGTTCAGCATGTTCACAACATATATTATCGAGAAAACATTATCACCAGGCACAAAATTGTGATAAATAATTAATGAACTAATCATTAATAACTATAATAATTAACACTCACTGTATGTCCTTGTCCCACTCTGGCCACACACGCTGCTGGACTGCTTTTCCTCAGCAGTTTTTTGATGAACATCACTGAACTCATTGTCATCCTCTCTCTCTACCTCTCTCCTCTCTTCTGTCTCTTCTCTTCTCTCTGCTTCTATCTCTATCTGCCGTGTGGCTGCTTTGATACGTGAGGAGCAGAAGTCACATGACTGCAGTGAAACCCCGCGGGACTTTCGCTTCAGCTTAAGCATCAATTCTGTTTACTGTAAAGCGTGAATCTGTGTTCACAGTGAAGAGAAATGAAACAATGCAAACTGTTTAAATTCCCAGCACACTCAGCGATTTACTGCCCATCAGTCAGCAACATTACTGAACTCAAACATACTGAAAAAACCCTGAATAATAATAATAATAATAATTATTATTATTATTATTATTATTATTATATATTCAAATGAAATGAAAATTAAATGAAAAAACAGGCTATATTTTCAAATTGGACAAAAAGTAAAATCAAGCAATAAAAAAAATCAAGCAATAAACTAAACTATTTCTCTTTTTATATTATTAGTAGTAGTAGCAGTAGTATTAGCAGTAGTAATTCAATTCAGTTCATTTCAATTTTATTTGTATAGTGCTTTTATAGCTTTACAGAAATAAATACATTCAAATTAAATTAAATCAAAATAGATTGTATTTTCATGTGGGGCCAACCCCAGCAGCAGTAAGCGATCTCCAAACGAAGAGAACTCCAAGCACAAGTAGGGCATCAGGATTGGTCAGGCAGGTCTGGAGAGCAGAAGGGGTCAGGATCACTGGTATCTCAGGAGTAGCATGTGTAGCTTGACAGAGAGAGAGAGAGAGATTGTTAGGTAAGCTTTTGTCCCATAATGGTTAAAGACAATGTACTTTGCATGCTTAGTGCAAGCAGGGACTCCGGTAAGACTAGCGGTGACAGCATAACTAAAAAGGAGAGCCAGAAGGTAACACAGACATGAGGGCGCCCTGGGACATAAAGCAGCCAGCCACTCCACCGTCGACAAACCTGTGTGAACGCAAGAGAGTGTGGGGCAACAGCTTCCAAACATCCCAGTTCACCACAACACTCTATGCCTGTGAACCCTCCAGATCTGCTCCTTTACCTAAGAAACACGATTCACAAAAGGCTTGACTAAACAAATATGTTTTCAGCCTCGACTTACACACTGAGACTGTGTCTTGAGTCCCGAACACTAATTGGAAGGCTGTTCCATAACTGTGGGGCTTTTGTATTTGAGGTACCAACAAATAGCCTGCACCCTTTGATCGTAGAAGGAGTGGCAGATTATAAAAGATCAAAAGCTCCCTCAGGTACTGTGGCATGAGACCACTCAGTGCTTTATAGGTCAATAGTAGTATTTTATAATCAATAAGAAATTTGATTGGGAGCCAATGCAGTGCCTGTAAGATAGGGGCGATGTGGTCATATCTTCTGGTTCTAGTAAGGACTCATTCTGGACTAACTGAAGCTTGTTTAATTTTTCTGCATCATGTAGTGACAATATATTTCTTATCTTAGCAATATTTCTGAGATGAAAGAAAGCCATCTAAGTAATATTATCTACATGAGCTTCAAATGAAAGACTGGAGTCAATAATCACATCAAGGTCTTTTACTGCTACAAACATGATGAAACAGAAAGGCCATCCAGAGTTATTATGTAATCAGAAAGCTTACTTCCAGCTGCATGTTGTCCTAGTACAGGTACTCCTGTCCTGTCAGAATTAAGTAGAAGGAAGTTTAGTGTCTAATGTCCTTTACACAATCCTCAACTTTATTAAGCTGGTGTCTGTCATCTGGCTTTGCTGAAACATACAGCTGTGTGTCATCAGCGTAACAGTGGAAGCTAATACCATGTTGACGAATAATTTTGTCCAGAGGTAGCATATATATGTAGTATGTAGTAGCATATATATGTAATATTTTTAAATCCTTTTTTGTGTGTGTTATCTGTATGCACCTAGGGTCTGAGAGTAACATAATTTCAATTCTCTGTATGTGCTGAACATGTGGCAGAATTGACAATAAAGCAGACTTTGACTTGACTTTGACTTGACTTTGATATAAAGAAAAGAGCAGTGGGCCTAAAACAGAGCCTTGTGGAACACCAAACTTTACCTTAGTATGTGTAGAGAAGTCACCATTTACATCTACAAACTGATAATGATCAGTTAAATAAGACCTGAGCCAGGAGAGGGCCTTTCCCTTAACGCCTACAACAGTTTCTAGTCTATCAAGGAGAATGTCATGATCAGTGGTATCAAAAGCTGCACTAAGGTCAAGCAGCACAAGCAACGAGCCACAACCCTGATCAGAGGCCAGCAGTAGGTCATTTACCACTTTAACCAGCGCTGTCTCTGTGCTATGATGAGGCCTAAATCCTGACTGATACATTTCATTAATGTTATTCCCATGTAATTATGAGCATAACTGCTGTGCTACAACCTTTTCTAAGATCGTGAAGATAAAGGGGAGATTTGATATTGGCCTATAGTAGTAGTGATTGTAGTAATAGCAGTAGTAGCAGTAGTAGTAGTAGTAGTAGTAGTAGTAGAAGTAGAAGTAGAAGTAGCAGCAGTAGTAGCAGTAGTAGTTGTAGTAGTATCAGAGGTAGTAGCAGTAGTAGCAGTAGCAGTTGTAGTAGCAGTAGAAACAGTAGTAGCCATAGCAGTAGTGGCAGTAGCAATAGCAGTAGTAATAGTAGCAGTTGTAGTAGAAGCAGTAGCAGTAGTAATAATAGCAGTAGCAGTAGTAATAATAGCAGTAGCAGTAGTAGCAGTAGCAGTAGTAATAATAGCAGTAGTAGTAGTAATAATAGCAGTAGTAGTAGTAATAATAGCAGTAGCAGTAGCAGTAGTGGTAGTAGCAGTAATAATAGCAGTAGCAGTAGTAGTAATAATAGCAGTAGCAGTAGTAATAATAGCAGTAGCAGTAGTGGTAGTAGTAGTAATAATAGCAGTAGCAGTAGTAATAATAGCAGTAGCAGTAGTGGTAGTAGCAGTAGTAGCAGTAGCAGTAGTAATAATAGCAGTAGTAGTAATAGCAGTAGCAGTAGTAATAATAGCAGTAGCAGTAGTAATAATAGCAGTAGCAGTAGTAATAATAGCAGTAGCAGTAGCAGTAGTAGAAGTAGCAGTAGTAGAAGTGGCAGTAGCAGCAGTAGCAGTAGTAGAAGTAGCAGTAGCAGTAGTAGAAGTAGTGGCAGGAGCAGAATTAGCAGTAGTAGAAGTAGCAGTAGTGGCAGTAGTAGAAGTAGCAGTAGCAGTAGTAGTAATAGCAGTAGCAGTAGTAATAATAGCAGTAGCAGTAGTAATAATAGCAGTAGCAGTAGTAATAATAGCAGTAGCAGTAGTAATAATAGCAGTAGTAGTAGTAGTAGTAGAAGTAGAAGTAGAAGTAGCAGCAGTAGTAGCAGTAGTAGTTGTAGTAGTATCAGAGGTAGTAGCAGTAGTAGCAGTAGCAGTTGTAGTAGCAGTAGAAACAGTAGTAGCCATAGCAGTAGTGGCAGTAGCAATAGCAGTAGTAATAGTAGCAGTTGTAGTAGAAGCAGTAGCAGTAGTAATAATAGCAGTAGCAGTAGTAATAATAGCAGTAGCAGTAGTAGCAGTAGCAGTAGTAATAATAGCAGTAGTAGTAGTAATAATAGCAGTAGTAGTAGTAATAATAGCAGTAGCAGTAGCAGTAGTGGTAGTAGCAGTAATAATAGCAGTAGCAGTAGTAGTAATAATAGCAGTAGCAGTAGTAATAATAGCAGTAGCAGTAGTGGTAGTAGTAGTAATAATAGCAGTAGCAGTAGTAATAATAGCAGTAGCAGTAGTGGTAGTAGCAGTAGTAGCAGTAGCAGTAGTAATAATAGCAGTAGTAGTAATAGCAGTAGCAGTAGTAATAATAGCAGTAGCAGTAGTAGTAGTAGCAGTAGCAGTAGTAATAATAGCAGTAGCAGTAGCAGTAGTAGAAGTAGCAGTAGTAGAAGTGGCAGTAGCAGCAGTAGCAGTAGTAGAAGTAGCAGTAGCAGTAGTAGAAGTAGTGGCAGGAGCAGAATTAGCAGTAGTAGAAGTAGCAGTAGTGGCAGTAGTAGAAGTAGCAGTAGTAGAAGTAGCAGTAGCAGTAGTGGCAGTAGCAGTAGTAGAAGTAGCAGTAGCAGCAGTAGCAGTAGTAGAAGTAGCAGTAGTGGCAGTAGCAGCAGCAGTAGCAGTAGTAGAAGTAGCAGTAGCAGCAGTAGCAGTAGTAGAAGTAGCAGTAGCAGCAGTAGCAGTAGTAGAAGTAGCAGTAGCAGTAGTGGCAGTAGCAGTAGTAGAAGTAGCAGTAGCAGTAGTAGCAGTAGTGGCAGTAGCAGTAGTAGCAGTAGTAGAAGTAGCAGTAGCAGTAGTAGAAGTAGTAGAAGTAGCAGTAGCAGCAGTAGCAGTAGTAGAAGTAGCAGTAGCAGCAGTAGCA